>NW_026712134.1:1053502-1209722 GCF_030504385.1 Musca domestica | reverse complement strand
CATTATCATGATGATGCCTTCATCATCGCTTAAGAAAACTAATGATGAGATAAAAGTGTTCTCTGTGTATGTGTCATTATAGTGAAGTACATGACGATGACGTACTATTTACATACATATAGACATATGTATGTACTTAGGCCGAGAAAAGCAAATATTGTTTTGTACTAAGTGCAAAAAAAAAACACTAGTGTTTTTTGTTTCTTTTCTTTGCGCCTCTCTAATGAAATTGCTTATGAATAGCATTTTCAAGAGAGCGTGAGTGATGTGACGCATTTTTCCATAATACGAACGCCTCAAAGTATGCTATGAAATCAATACATTATAACAAGAAGAAATATTAGATTAAAATTCCATAAATTGTCGTCACCCAAACACAACTGTTCCTGAGAACGACCCAACAACACATGTCGACACCATACTATGAGAGAGGGAGAGAGAGAGAGGGAAAGTGAAACACAATCCGATTAAATTGTAATTTCATTTGGGGGAGCCACATGGTTACCCCCCCAAGGCATTGGCATTAATCTGCGGCCAGCAGGTGGGGGTGGACGGGATCACACCTGTGTCAGTAAATTTTAATGTCATTTGTTATTGATTTTTGTTGCAATTGCATCAGAGAGAATGGTTACTTATTACTGCTACAGCTACCAGTCATTAATGAGGTTAGTTTTTTATTGGTTGAAAATGGCAGTGCTGCAACATCTGCCATCAACAGAAAAATGCAATTGGAAGGAGGAAAAACAAGCCATTAGAAAATCGTAATTACATTGAATGAAAAATTGTATTCTGGGAAAGAGGTTTTTATTGGATTTTTCCACAGAAAAGGACATTGGAAAGTATGGAACCAAGCGGGAGAGAGAGGAGAGAGATACAAGAGCAGAGAGAGAGAGAGGGAGAAATTATCAAATTCCCAATTACAAAAGGGAAGTGATGTTATTTTTTATAAAAAGGATTTTCACAAAAAGTAAAGGGAAATTTGGGAAATTTTTCCAAAATGTCATAAACCTGTATAAAATGTATAAAACACCTTATAGAGTATAAAATCATTAGAGAGATGGGAGAAGAGAAATGATCAGAGTTCCAATTGCAAAAGAGAGGTATTTTCGTTACTTTTCACATGAGAGACATTTTTGCAAGAGGGAAAGGAGAATTTGTGTAAATTATCCAAAATGTCGTAAACATGTATAAAATGTATAAAACACCCAAAAATGTGGAAAATCATTTTAAAAATGGTTAGAACTTGTTTAGATCGTTGTTTCTATGTGTTACCCACTAATACAAGTTTTTGTCGAAAATGTCAAAAACTTGTTAAAAAAGTATAAAATGTGTACAAAGGTCAAAAAATGTATGAAACCTGAGATAGATGAGAGAGTAGAAATGATCAGAGTCCCAATTACAAAAGAGAGGTTATCCCGTTACTTTTCACATGGGAGAAATTTTTGCAAGAGGGAAAGGAGAATTTGTATAAATTTCCGAAAACGTCGTAAACCTGCATAAAATGTATAAAATACATTACATAGTATAAAACCCAAAGAGAGAGAGAGAGAGAGAGAGAGATAGAGAGGGGAAAGAGGGGGAAATTATGAGTCCCAAAGAGAAGTGATTTCGTTACATTTCACATGGAAGACATTTTTGCAAAGGGAATATAAAATATGTATACATTTTCCAAAATGTCACAAACCTGTATAAAATGTATAAAACAACTTACTTTGTATAAAACCCACAGAAAGAAGAGAGTGGAAAATTGTCAGAGTCCCAATTACAAACGAGAAGTCATTTTGTTTTTTGTCTACCATGTAAAAAGGTAGACAAGGGGAAATGAAAATTTTTGTAAATTTCCGAAAATGTCGTAAATCTGTATAATATGTATAAAACACCCTAAAATGTGGAAAATCATTTTAAAAATGGTTAGGACTTGTTTAGATCGTTGTTACTATGTGTAGCCCTCTAATACAAGTTTTTGTCGAAAATGTCAAAAACTTGTAAAAAATGTATAAAACGTGTACGAAGGTCAAAAATGGTAAATATATGAAAAACTAAAGCAAAAATTTCTCATAACTTCATAAAATGTAAAAAACGACAATGCGTCGCAAATGTCTAAAACCTGTAAAAATATGTATAAAACGAACAACACAGTGAATAATGCCTTAAATTGTGAAAATAAGGTAAAAATTAATCCCATGTTTATATAATAAAATGTATAAAACACCTTACAATATGGAAAAATCATTTTAAAAATGGCCAGAAGTTGTCTAAATTATTATTTCTATGTGTTACCCTCTAAAACAGGTTTTTGTCGAAAATGTCAAAAACTTGTAAAAAATGTATAAAACGTGTGGAAAGGTCCAAAAATGTAAAATTTATGAAAAACTAAGGCAACATTTGCTCAAAAGTTTATAAAATTTCAAAATCGACAGTATGTCGCAAATGTCAAAAACTTGTATAAAAATAACAGCAGAGTAAATAATAACATAAATTATGAGAACGGTTTAAAAATTACCCCAGATTTTTATATACCTCAAAAAAACATAAAAAATCGCATATGTCAAATGATGTCGTAAACCTGTATAAAATGTATAAAAAACCTTATAATGTGTAAAAAGATTTAAAAATTGGTCAGAAGTTGTCTAAATTGTTATTTCTATAAATTACTGTCAAATATAAATTATTGTCGAAAATGTCAAAAACTTGTAAAAAACGTATAAAACGTGTACTAAGGTCAAAAATGCAAATATATGAAAAACTAAGGTAAAATTTGCTCATAACTTCATAAAATGTCAAAAACGACAATGTGTCGCAAATGTCTAAAACCTGTAAAAATATGTACAAAACAAACAGCAGGGTGAATAATGCCTTAAATTATGAGAATTAGGTAAAAATTAATCCCAGGTTTATATATTTCTTTAAAAAAATATGTATAAAAATTGGCATACATATGTCAAATGATGTCGTAAACCTGTATAAAATGTATTAAACACCTTACAAAGTGGAAAAATCATTTTAAAAATTGTTAAAAGTAGTCTAAATTATTGTTCCTGTTTTCTACTTTCAAATATACATTTTTGTCGAAAATGTCAAAAACTTGTTTAAAAATGTATAAAACGTGTACTAAGGTCAAAATGGTAAATATATGAAAAACTAAAGCAAAAATTTCTCATAACTTTATAAAATGTCAAAAACGACAATGCGTCGCAAATGTCTAAAACCTGTAAAAATATGTATAAAATGAACAGCAGAGTGAATAATACCTCAAAATTGTGAGAATAGGTGAAAAATTAATCCCAGGTTTAAATAGTTTTAGAAAAACATAAAATTTGGAACATGTTAAATAATGTCGTAAAACTGTATAAAATGTATAAAACATCCTAAAATGTGGAAAATCATCATCAAAAATGGTTAGAAGTTGTCTAAATTGTTGTTTCGTTGTATTATCGTCTAGTATAAATGATTGTCGAAAATGTCAAAAACTTGTAAAAAATGTATAAAACGTGTGGAAAAGTCAAGAAGTGTACAATTTATAAAAAAAAACTAAAGCAAAATTTGCTCATAACTTCATAAAATGTCGAAAACGACAATATGTCGCAGATGTCTAAAACCTGTAAAAATATGAATAAAACGAACAGCAGAGTGAATACTGCCTTAAATTATGAGAATTTAGAAAAACTTAACCCCAGGTTTACATATTTTTCATAAAACATAAATTCTGGCATGTGTGAAATAATGTCAAAAACCTGTACAAAATGTATAAAATTTTTAAAAAAGTTAACAAATTCCATAAATGGATGAAATTTAACCAATCATTGTCCGATAGATGAAAAATTGTCGAAATATATGAATGTCGCAAATGTCAAAAACCTGTAAAAAAGTGTATAAAACCTTCATATAGATGCAATTAGTTAAATATTGCATAGAAATATGAGAGTTGGGCAAAAATGATAAAAGGCTTAAAAAGTTTCAAAAATATAAAAATGTCAAAAACGTTAAATACTTGTATAAAACCCCACAAAAAAGGCAAGACATAGAAAAAATTGTAATGTATGTAAATCCCGATCTTAAATATAAATTTTTAAATTTCAAATTGTAAAAATACTTTACTGTCGAAAATGTCAAAAACCTGTATAATGTGTATAAAACGTTTTATAAAGCCAGCAAATGCCATAAATGTTGAACATCTCACTAATTATTGGCCAAGAGTTATAAATTTTCCAAAATACATGAATGTCGCAAATGTCAGAAACCTGTAAAAAATGTATACAACCTATATGAAAGTCAAATATGACAGGGAAATATGAGCACGGGGATTGTTACTGTACGTAGAGAATGTTCAAAAGTAAAAAAGAAAGCCGAAAAGGTCAAACAATTGTATAGTTTTTTCAAAAATATAGAAATGCCGAAAACGTCAAATACTTCTATATAACACCAGAAAAATGCAAGACATAAAAAAATTACCTAGATACATTTGTATAAAAAAACATTTTCGCAATAAATTATAAATTGGGAAAATAATTTTTAGAAAAACAGTTTAAAAAAAATATTTTTTTTCAAATATAAATAAAATAATATTAAAAAAACAGTTTTTAAAAAATATATATTTTTTTAAATAAATTATTTATCGTTAAATTTTTCTTAAAAAAATGCGATAATAATTTATTGCAAAAAAAATTTTTTAGAAAAACTTAAACCGTTTTTTTTGACAACTTATTGTGAAAATAAAATATATATTTAAAAAAAAAAACAGTTTTAAGCAAATAATTTTTTTAAGTTTTTTTTTTTTTTTAATTGACCTTTTTTCTAAAAAATATTTTCGCAAAAAATTATTTATCGTTAAATTTTTTTTAAAAAAATCTGATAATTTGATAATTAATTTGATAAATTAAAAACGGGTTTTAAAAAATATTTTTTTTTTAAAAATTTTTATTAATTTTTAGAAAAACTATTTTTCAAACTGTTTTTCTAAAAAAATATTTTCGCAAGAAATTTTTATTATTTTTTTAGAAAAACTATTCATTTTTTTTTTTTTTTTGAAAGAAAATTAACCTTTTTTATAAAAAATATTGTCGCAATAAATTATTTATCGTTACATTTTTCTTAAAAAAATCTGATAATTTGATAATAATTTATTGCAAAAAAATTAAAAACCGGTTTTTAAAAAAAAATTTCAAACTGTTTTTCTAAAAAAATATTTTCGCAATAAATTATTATTATTTTTTAGAAAAACTATTTATTTAAAAAAAAAGAAAAAATGTAAAAAAAATATTTTTTTTACTTTTTTTTTGAAAGAAAATTAACCTTTTTTATAAAAAATATTGTCGCAATAAATTATTTATTGTTACATTTTTCTTTAAAAAATCTGATAATTTGATAATAATTTATTGCAAAAAAATTAAAAACCGGTTTTTAAAAAATATTTTTTTTTTCAAAAAAAAAAAAAAAAAAAAAAAAAAAAATCAAACTGTTATTCTAAAAAAATATTTTCGCAATAAATTATTATTATTTTTTAGAAAAACTAACGAAAAAATGTAAAAAAATATTTTTTTAATTTTTTTTTTTTTGAAAAAAATTAATCTTTTTTATAAAAAATATTGTCGCAATAAATTATTTATTGTTACATTTTTCTTTAAAAAATCTGATAATTTGATAATAATTTATTGCAAAAAAAACTAAAAAACCGGTTTTTAAAAAATATTTTTTTTTCAAAAAAAAAAAAAAAAAAAAAATTCGAACTGTTATTCTAAAAAAATATTTTCGCAATAAATTATTATTATTTTTTAGAAAAACTATTTAAAAAAAAAAAACGAAAAAATTTAAAAAAATATTTTTTTAAGTTTTTTTTTTGAAAAAAATTAATCTTTTTTTATAAAAAAATATTTTTGCAATAAATTATTTATCGTTAAATTTTTCTTAAAAAAATCTGATAATTTGATAATAATTTATTTCAAAAAAAAAAAAAACTAAAAACGGGTTTTTTAAAAATATTTTTTTTTATAAAAAAAAATTTTCAAACTGTTATTCTAAAAAAATATTTTCGCAATAAATTATTATTATTTTTTAGAAAAACTATTTATTTAAAAAAAAAAAAACGAAAAAATTTAAAAAAATATTTTTTTAATTTTTTTTTTGATAAAAATTAACCTTTTTTTATAAAAACTATTTTCGCAATAAATTATTTAACGTTAAATTTTTCTTTAAAAAATCTGATAATTTCATAATAATTTATTGCAAAAAAACTAAAGACCGGTTTTTAAAAAATATTTTTTTTTCAAAAAAAAATTTTTCAAACTGTTATTCTAAAAAAATATTTTCGCAATAAATTATTATTATTTTTTAGATAAACAGTTTATTTTTTTTATTTTTTATCGAAAAAAAAAAATATGTTTATATAACTGTTTTTTCTAAAAAATATTTTTACAACAAATTTTTTATGCCTAAATTTTTCTTCTAAAAAAATATTTTTGCAATAAATTATTAGTATTTTTTTAGAAAAAACTGTTTATTTTTTTATTTTTTTTATCGAAAAAAAAAATATTTTTATATAACTGTTTTTTCTAAAAAATATTTTTACAACAAATTTTTTATGTCTAATTTTGTTTTAAAAAAAAATCTAATATTATTATATAAAAACTACTTCTTTCCAATTATTCTTTCAAAAAATTTTTTTTTTAATACACACAAATTTTGTGTATTTCTGCAGGTCCTTGAAAATATCCTACTTCTTCTGCTCGGAATTAAATTTTATTTGCTTTTCATTATTTTGTTACAATCTAACAACATTACCTAGGCTATGCCAACCAATTCTTGGGGTAATGTCATTCCCAGTTGATTGCTGAATCCTTGATGGTCCCCCACTACCCCTTCTGTGTGTGTGTGTGTAAGGAAAGGACACGTATCACTTTTGCCATGATTGCACCATACATTTACACACACACACACGTATGCAAGAAATAAAATTCAATTTATATTTCTTGTTGCAAAACCAAGTCGTTGTACAGCTGCTGGTAGCAGGACACGAATATGCATTTCCATTTGCCTCTGTGTGTCATAGCAATATAGCAAAAGGATAACAACAACAACTGCGGAAAACTTGGCAAATAATAAACTAAAAACAAATTTAACCACATATGTATATAAGGGAGGACGCTTTTGCTACCTGGCATAGGCTGTCGTTCTACAGCTCCGATTGTTGTCAGACAACAACAACATAAATGGTGTTCCTGTATGTTGCCAAAGGAACATGTCCTCTGTACCTAGTTTTGTTATGAAAGCCCGCACAACAACCGGCATATCCTTTACCGGCAACTACGAAAAAACCTTATTAAATTCGGAAACAGTTTTCCGTTCCGAATCCCCTCATGTAAAAAAAATGTATGGCATGATGTTGTTTGGAAATAGGAAATGTTTTTCTTGTCATAAGTCCTGTCGACAAATAAATGGAAGCAATGACCTCAAAGCCGAAGACAAATTGCAGGCAAAATGAATATTTATTGCCGAAAACAGGAGGTAGATTTTCGCGGGGAAGAATGGAGAAAAAATTACTTTTACTTCCACGGCAACGGCTGGGAGGTTCCCGGGGGACCTCCTGGTCCTTGAACGTCTACAGAAACATTATTTTAATTTTTTTAAGTTTTAAGGACCATAATGACACCTTGGCAAGTTGTGAAGACCTAATTCGAGAATTCCATTTGTAATTCGAATTATTCGATTTGTAATTCAAATTAGGACAGAAAAAGTGGATAGCAGATTCTCATCTTCATGGCAGATCTTGAGTTAGTAAAAAAATGGGATGTCTGAAATATGAAGAGATTCGGATGCTTATTTCGGATTTTATAACCGTTTTGGTTATTCAAAATTTTGACACCTTGTGGGGGAGGTACCAGAAGGAATGGTCCGATCTGTACCATCTTTATAGCAGATCTTGAGTTGATGGAAATATTGAGATGTGCCAAGTCTGAAAGGAATCGGATGTTAATTTCGCGTTTTATGAGCTTCATTAAGTTTCCAAATGTTGACCCTTTGTGGGGGAGGTACTTGATGGAGTTGACCGATGTGGTCCATTTTCGCACCTGACTTAGCACTAATGCGGATATAAAGATTTCCAAAGTCGAAGCCAAATCGGACTATCCTTTCTCTTTCTGTGCAGTAGAATATTTTTTTGAAATGTCGTCCTTCTGTGGGGTAGGTACCAGAAGGAGTGGACCGATAGGAGCCTTGATCTTTTGTTCGGAGCTAGATCATGAAGCCTTGATCTTTTGTTCGGAGCTAGATCTGGTCATAAATCACCATAAACATTTCATCTGAACCTGTGAGCCCAGGAGTTTTTTCTTGAGTCAGTAGCAAGGTTTGTTGAAAGGTCGATTTTTTTCAAATTTTTGCTGTTGCAGATTTTTGACCGAATCTAGCTCCGAACAAAAGTGCAAGGCTTCATGACAAACCTAACAAGGCCCTCTCAAGTTTTAATTGACTCCGAGAATACCAGGGCTAAGTTGAGAGAGAGAGAGCCTTGCGAGGATAGTCATGAGGCCTTGCTCTTTTGTTTGAAGCTAGATCTGGCCATAAATCACGACAAGTGTATCAACTGAACATGTGAGCCAGGAGTTTTTCCTGAGTCCGTAGCAAGGTTTACCGAAAGGTAGAATTTAGCCAGATTTTTGCAGATCTAGCTCTGAACAAAATAACAACAAGGTCTCATTACAACCCTAACCAAGCCTCCCTCAATTTTTAATTAACCCTGAGCATACCTGGGAAAACTGAGAAAGATTGCCTTGTGATGGTCATGGCGCCTTGCTCTTTTGTTCGGAGCTAGATTGGGTCATAAATCACCATAAACATATCGTCGGAATTTGTGAGGTCTGGAGTTTTTCTGGAGTTCATGGCAAGGTTCGTTAAAAGGCCGTTCTCTTTGTAAGCAGTGTTGTCATCTTGAGGTTTGTCGCAAGACCTAACCAAGGCTCTCTTAAGCTGTAATTGACCCCGACCATACGTGAAAAATTTGAGTTGGGCCTTGTAGGGATGGCCATGAGGCCTTGATCTTTACTTCGGAGCTAGATGTGGTCAATTGTACTTTTGAGGTGAGGAGTTTTTCTCGAGTCTCTGGCAAGGTTTGCCCAAAGGCTCTTCTCTTTGAAAGCTGTGATGTCATTTTGAGGATTGGCGCAAGATCTTGTCAAGAAGGACATGAATTGAACATCAAAAGCCAAATAAACTTCGGAGGAGTCAAGGAGGGTCGGAATGGACATCTTTCTCAATCCAATGCTTGGGGAAGACGTCCTTTCCAACTCTAGTCGGAGCTAGATTGGGTCAAACGATTAATATATATTCTGAACCTGTGAGGCCAGGAGTTTTTCTCGAATACCAGGCAAGGTTTACCGAAAGAACCTTGCATGCTCATAAATTAGGAGAATCTCATTTATTGGACCTCCAATGCCAAATAATTTTCGAATAAGTTAGGAAGTGTCTAGAAAGTCCTTAATAAGCGGGTTCGTAAAGAAGTTTTTTAAAAAAATTCGAATAGTTTTCAACTCAGTGCCTGAAGACTTTGAAGGTTTACAGTTGCTCTATAATTGACTTGGTGGATGCCTATGTGGAGACAAGGCCTGAGTCCAGAGATCGAGTCACTAGTCACGAGAATCACATCAACTGAACTTATAAGGCCAACTAAATTTCGGCGAAGATAGGGAGTGTATTCAGAGTCCATAATAAGGTCTGCGGGCCGGAATTTATAATTTCTCTAAGCCTTTGAGAAGCGTCGATAATTGTCCTAATTTTTTTAGGATCCAACAGAAGAGTCTGAATACTTCGAAAATTTACAGATGTTTTTTTTTTAACCCTAGAATGCTTTTGTAGGGCCAAATAAATTTCGCAGAAGTTAGGGAACATTTGCAGAATCCTTAATAAGGTCTGCGAGGCGAAACTTATATGTTCTCCTTGGAAAGGTATAGAGAAAGGATGTTTGGGAAGCTGCGATTAATGCCCTAAATTTGTTAGGGTCCAATAGAAGAGACTGAATACTTCGAAAATTTATTTTTTTTTAACCCGAGAATGCCTTTGTGAGGCCAAATAAATTTCGGAGAAGTTAGGGAGCATTTGCAAAATCCTTAATAAGGTCTGCGAGGCGGAAATTATATTTTCTCCTTGGGAAGGCATAGAGAAAGCACGTTTAATGTTTTCCGTTTTTTTTTTTTTTTTTGTGATGTTTTGCTATTTTCTTCACCCCTAGGATGGGTTTGTAAGTCCGCCTAAGAGTTAAAATACATTTCGAAGAATTTAAGGAGTGTCCTTTGAGTCCTTGTCAAACTTTGCTATTTAGTTGACCTCGATAATGGCTTTGCAAGACATGAATCTTAAATAGACCTAATAAGCGCAAGTCATTGTCCTTCTGCGGTAGATTGGGCATAAATTACGATAATCGTATTTACTGAACCTTTAAGGCCAAATAAATTTCGAAGATGTTAAAAAGTGTTTTTAGAACCTTTTTTAAAATTGCTATGGGAAGTGAATCGGATCGTCGATTGCCTGATGATACCCCTTGAAAGCCACAGAACAATTACTCTCTTTTCACTCTGTCATCAGATGCCTTTTTGTAACACATCGTCGGCTGTCACCGCTCAATATTTTGGGGCTGCCTATGTGATTCTCAGCTGCTTCATATTCCGCCTGGCCATTCAGTTATTCCCCATCTACCGAACCACACCTCCATTTCCTGCAATAATTTGCCATTTTTTAAAATTTCCAAAAAAAAAATCTTGGAATGTTTCAATTTTTTTTTCGAAATTCATATGATTCCGCAATAAAGCACACCTTCAAGGACATACCTTATATATTTTTTTTTTCTTGGCGCCATAAAGTATGCTCTTTCCCTTTACTTTTATATCACCATTACTTCACAGCCATCCCATTACTACGGCACAAATTACCTGAGCGAGAAACTTCCACCACTAATGGCCATAATTTTTGTCTTAAGAATTATTACCCTGAGGTAGGACGGAGAGAAAAAACTATAAATTACCCCAATACCAAAGACGGTAATAATAATGACTACTGTTGAAATAACACACTATGGGGGAGGAGGTGGGAGAAGGAGAGGTTTTGGGCATTAAATGCAACTGAAAACACATAGAGCTATACAAAATTGCATTGTATCGGGGGTTGGTTTGTATATTGAGGTGTAGGGGGGAAAGTGGAACAAAATGAGGGAGAGAAATTGGGAAAAAAGTTATTTTTCAAATCAGAAATTTCCAAATTTGAAAATCTAAACAATTACGAAATCTCAAACCAAACAAAGAACAACTTTCGAAGTTAGGTTATAAAAAAGAGAACCTTGACATTTATAAAAGGATATGAATGATTTATAAAAGGATATAAAAGGATACAAATTATCTTAGAAAAGGCTCAGTGCATTGCCAGGTTATGCCAAAGACACTGCCAGGCGAATGACCGGGGGGAGATGTCGCCCCTTTGAAATTATCCAGAGTTCTCCTAGAGAGTGATAGCCCTCCACAGAGTTCCAGGTCTATTTCGCAGGTATCAAAATGAACATATGTCCGGCAAGATGAATTAAAATTTAATTAGCAAAGACACAAACCGATGTAATTTTTCCCCCGGCTCAGAAAGGGTTATTAAAGAGAGAGAGGCAGAGAGAGAGAGAGAGGGGGGACATAGTAGACAAGAGAAAAATTAAAGGTATTTTATTTTAATTTTGTTTTATAAAAACGGAACACAAATGAAGGTGTGAATTGAGGCTTTTCCCAAATGAAAGGTCTTGAGGAGTACTGTCCGAATATATACCTTATGGGAAAAAAATCTCAACCCTGTTCCCCTCTTAGTTTCTGTTCAGAGGACCCTTTTATCCCGGAGTTCCCCCAAATTGAGCGATAATTTTTCAGAAAATTCTCCCAAATGAAAGGTCTCGAGGAGTACTGTTCGAATATACATATATGCCTTATAAGCAAAAAAATCTCAACCCTCTTCCCCTCTTAGTTTCTGTTCAGAGGAGCCTTTTATTCGGAAGTTCCCTCAAATTGAGCGATAATTTTTCAGAAAATTCGAAAAATTCCTAAGTCTGAAATTTTCTTTTGCCAATAAGGTCCATATTTTGGACAGTACTGCTCGAGCACTGCCTTTCAGTTGGGCCGCTCCATTTTTTAATCGTATATTATGGGTTTTAAATCGGGAGTTAACTTCCCTCTTTAGGTTAAGGGGTTGAGGACATAAAAGTTTTGGGTCCGACAACTCTAATTCCCCTTCCGAGTTTTAAATTTTAAGTCGGGAGTTAACTTCCCTCTTTAGGTTAAGGGGTTGCGGACAACTCTAATTCCCCTTCCGAATTTTAAATTTTAAGACGGGAGTTAACTTCCCTCTTTAGGTTAAGGGGTTGAGGACATAAAAGTTTTGGGTCCGACAACTCTAATTCCCCTTTCAAATATACATCCGAATGATATCCATGGGAATTCCATCCGATTTCGCTTCGAAAATCGTCTAAAACTTCAGACTTTCATCCGATCCGATCAACCACTCCATATAACTTTCGGTCAGAAGTCGGACCTAATATGCATTCGAAATCGGAAATATCATCCGATTTTCGGTACGAAGTTTGACCGAAATCCGGTTCGCTGGGTACCTGATAGAGACCCCAGAAACAGATACAAAGATTATTCGACGAAGAAACAAGTCCCCCGGGGGTTCTAGGACGACTAGCCGATGTATTTCGGCAAAAAATTCAAGATGACGTGGAGAAATCGTCTGCGTTTTTTTTCGAAAAAATAATTTGGCGCCCAACGTAAACTTCAAAAATTTAATCCTGAAATCTTACTAAAGTGCTTTTACCGAAAAAACTCTTTAGAGAAAATGGCGCCCAACGTGGAGCTTACACTAGGCAGATGAAAGAAATAAGGAATTATGCCATAATCTGCTATGGAGAAATAAAATAATTCAGTAGCGAAAAGAAAAACAGCAGTTATGGATACCCAGTCGGAAAAAGACTCCAGAGACAGATACTAAGATTAGTTGACGAAGAAACAGGACCTTAGGGGTTCTAGGACGACGCGCTGAGGTATCTCGGCGAGAAATGACAAAATGACGTCGAGAAATTGTCTGTTTAAGAAAATGGCGCCCAACGTGGGGCATATATTAAGCAACGAAGAAATAAGGAATTATGCCATAATGATTGTGTAGGTCCACGACGTCGTATAGCCCCCATATAAGGGTATCTCCCGATATTCGGTATTTTTGTGATTCTGGCGACATTATTCACCGGAAATGTTTCAAATTTTGTATGTGAAGTTGGTAATGGCTACTACAGCCTACGTCAGAAAATTGTTCGTGCCGGTCCACGCCTTCGTATAGCCCCCATATTAAGGTACCTCCCTATTGTCGGTATTTTGAGGATTTTGGCGACATTATTCACCGGAAATGTTTCAAATTTGGTATTTGAAGTTGGTAATAAATACTACAGCCTTTGACAGAAAATTGCCTGTGCAGGTCCACGTCTTCGTATAGCCCCCATATAATGGTACCTCCCGATATTCGGTATTTTAGTGATTCTGGCGACATTATTTACCGGAATTATTTCAAATTTGGTATTTGAAGTTCGTAATGGATACTACAGCCTGTGACAGAAAATTGTCTGTGCCGGTCCCCATCTTCGTATAGCCCCCATATAACGGCACCTCCCGATATTCGGTATTTTAGTGATTTTGGCTAGGTTATTCACCCGAATTGTTTCAAATTTGGTATTTGAAGTTCGTAATTAATATTACAGCCTATGACAGAAAATCGTCTATGCAGGTCCCCGTCTTCGTATAGCCCCCATATAAGGGTATCTCCCGATATTCGTTATTTTAGTGATTCTGGCGACATTATTTACCGGAATTGTTTCAAATTTGGTATTTGACGTTCGTAATGGATACTACAGCCCATGACAGAAAATTGCCGGTGCAGGTCTACGTCTTCGTAAAGCCCCCATATAAGGGCATCTCCCGATATTCGGCATTTTGATGATTCTGGCGACATTATTTACTGGATTTTTTTTTAAAAATTTGGTATATGAAGTTTGTAATGAATACTACAGCCTTTGACAGAAAATTGTCTTTGCAGGTCCCCGTCTTCGTATAGCCCCATATAAGGGTATCTCCCAATATTCGGTATTTTAGTGATTTTGGCGACATTATTTAGCGGAATTGTTTCAAATTTCGAATTTGAAGTTCGTAATGAATACTACATCCCATGATAGAAAATTGTCTGTGCCGGTCCACGTCTTCGTATGGCCTCCATATAATGGTACCTCCCGATATTCGGTATTTTAGTGATTCTGGCGACATTATTTACCGGAATTATTTCAAATTTGGTATTTGAAGTTCGTAATGGATACTACAGCCTGTGACAGAAAATTTTCTGTGTAGGTCCACGTCTTCGTATAGCCCCCATATAATGGTACCTCCCGATATTCGGTATTTTGAAGATTTTAGCGTCATTATTTAGCGAATTTGTTTGAAATTTGGTATTTGAAGTTCGTAATGGATGTTACAGCCTGTGACAGAAAATTGCCTGTGCAGGTCCACGTCTTCGTATAGCCCCCATATAAGGTTATCTCCCGATATTCGTTATTTTAGTGATTCTGGCGACATTATTCACCGGAATTGTTTCAAATTTGGTATTTGAAATTCGTAATGGATAATACACCCTATGACAGAAAATTGTTTGTGCGGGGCCATGTCTTCGTATAGCCCCCATATAAGGATACCTCCCTATTTTCGATATTTTGATTATTTTGGCGACATTATTCATCGGAATTATTTCAAATTTGGTATTTGAAGTCCGAAGTGGATACTACAGCCTAAGACAGAAAATTGTCTGTGCAGGTGCACGCCTTCGTATAGCCCCATATAAGGGTACCTCCCGATATTCGGTATTTTAGTGATTCTGGCGACATTATTCATCGGAATTATTTTAAATTTGGTATTTGAAGTTTGTAATAGATACTACAGCCTATGACAGAAAATTATCTGTGCCGGTCCACGCCTTCGTATAGTCCCCATATAAGGGTACCTCCCGATATTCGGCATTTGAGTGATTTTAGCTACATTATTCATGGGAATAGTTTCAAATTTGTTATTTGAAGTTCATAATGAGTACTACAGGCTATGACAGAAAATTGTCTGTGCAGGTCCACGTCTTCATATAGTCCCCATATAAGGGTACCTCCCGATATTCGGTATTTTGATGATTTTGGCTACATTATTCACCGGAATTGTTTCAAATTTGGTATTTGAAGTTGGTAATGGATGTGACAGCCTATGACAGAAAATTGTCTGTGTAGGTCCACGTCTTCGCATAGCCCCCATATAAGGGTACCTCCCGATATTCGGCATTTGAGTGATTTTAGCTACATTATTCATGGGAATAGTTTCAAATTTGTTATTTGAAGTTCATAATGAGTACTACAGCCTATGACAGAAAATTGTCTGTGCAGGTCCACGTCTTCATATAGCCCCCATATAAGGGTACCTCCCGATATTCGGTATTTCGATGATTTTAGCGATATTATCCACAGGAATTGTTTCAAATTTGGTATTTGAAATTCGTAATTGATACTATAGCCTACGACAGAAAATTGTTCGTGCCGGTCCACGTCTTCGCATAGCCCCCATATAAGGGTACCTCCCGATATTCGGTATTTTAGTGATTCTGGCGACATTATTTACTGGATTTGTTTCAAATTTGGTATTTGAAGTTCGTAATGGATACTACAGCCTATGACAGAAAATTGTCTGTGCCGGTCCACGTCTTTGTATAGCCCCCATATAAGGGTATCTCCCGATATTCGGTATTTTGATGATTTTAGCTACATTATTCATCGGAATTGTTTCAAATTTGTTATTTGAAGTTCGTAATGGACACTACAACCTATGACAGAAAATTGTCTGTGCAGGTCCACGTCTTCATATGGCCCCCATATAAGGGTATCTCCCGATATTCGGTATTTTAGTGATTTTGGCGTCATTATTTATCCGAAATTTTTCAAATTTGGTATTTGAAGTTCGTAATGGACGTGACAGCCTATGACAGAAAATTGTTCGTGCCGGTCCACGTATGGCCCCAATATAAGTGTACCTCCATATTTTCGGTATTTTGAGGATTCTGGCGACATTATTCACCGGAGTTGTTTCAAATTTGGTATTTGAAGTTCGTAATGGATACCACAGCCTTTGACAGAAAATTGTCTATGCAGGTATACGTCGTCGTATAGCCCCCATATAAGGGTACCTCCCTATATTCGGTATTTTAGTGATTCTGGCGACATTATTCACCGGAATTGTTTCAAAATTGGTATTTGAAGTTCATAATAGATACTACAGCCTATGACAGAAAATTGTCTGCGCAGGTCCACATCTTCGTATAGCCCCCATATAAGGGTGCCTCCCTATATTCGGTATTTTGCAGATTTTCGCGACATTATTCACCGGAGTTGTTTCAAATTTGGTATGTGAAGTTGGTAATGGCTACTACAGCCTACGTCAGAAAATTGTTCGTGCCGGTCCACGCCTTCGTATAGCCCCCATATTAAGGTACCTCCCTATTGTCGGTATTTCGAGGATTTTGGCGACATTATTCACCGGAAATGTTTCAAATTTGGTATTTGAAGTTCGTAATTGATATTACAGCCTATGACGGAAAATTGTCTGTGTAGGTCCACGTTTTGGTATAGCCCCCATATAAGTGTATCTCCCGATATTCGGTATTTTTGATGATTTTAGCGTCATTATTTAGCGGATTTGTTTCAAATTTGGTATTTGAAGTTCGTAATGGATACTACAGCCTATGACAGAAAATTGTCTGTGCAGGTCCACATCTTCGTATAGCCCCCATATAAGAGTACCTCCCTATATTCGGTATTTTGAGGATTTTGGCGACATTATTTCCCGGAATTGTTTCAAATTTGGTGTTTGAAGTTCGTAATGGATGTGACAGCCTATGACAGAAAATTGTCTGTGCCGGTCCACGTCTTCGTATAGCCCCCATATAATGGTATCTCCCGATATTCGGTATTTTAGTGATTTTGGCGTCATTATTTATCCGAAATTTTTCAAATTTGGTATTTGAAGTTCGTAATGGATGTGACAGCCTATGACAGAAAATTGTCTGTGCAGGTCCACGCCTTAGTATAGCCCCCATATAATTGTACCTCCCGATATTCGGTATTTTAGCGATTCTGGCGACATTATTTATCCGAATTGTTTCAAATTTGGTATTTGAGGTTCGTAATGGATACCGCAGCTTATGGTAGAAAATTGTCTGTGCCGGTCCACGCCTTAGTATAGCCCCCATATAAAGGTACCTCCCTATATTCGGTATTTTAGTGATTCTGGAGACATTATTTATCCGAATTGTTTCAAATTTGGTATTTGAAGTTCGTAATGGCAACCACAGCCTATTATAGAAAATTGTCTGTGCAGGTCCACGTCTTCGTATGGCCCCCATATAAGGGTATCTCCCGATATTCGGTATTTTAGTGATTCTGGCGACATTATTCATCGGAATTGTTTCAAATTTGGTATTTGAAGTTCGTAATGAATACTCCAGCCCATGACAGAAAATTGTTTGTGTAGGTCCACGTCTTCGTATAGCCCCCATGTAACGGTTTTCAATTAAGTGGTAGTTTTCGGAAATTTTGAAAATTTTCGAGTTCCTTCCAAATGGTGGAGGGTATTAAAAGTTCGTCCCGGCCGAACTTATCTGCTTTTTTACTTGTTTTTTTATTTTTATAAATTTTATAAAATTTCGAAAATTCGTGGAAAATAAATAATTTTTTTTAAATAAATAAATAAATAAAAATATTAAAATTTAAATATTTAAAATTAAAAAATAAAAATTAAAAAAAATAATAAAAAACTCAAAACTTACCTTAAATTGTAATGAAAATGAAAAATTGTTATGTGCATGTGTTTGTGCGTGGGTAGTGGTGGATTGATTGGTTGGTTGGTGAGAGAAAATCATACGGCTCATATGTACAATGTAAAAAACCTTGGGTGTGAAGACAAACGGATGTGACGATCCCCAATTATGGTGTGGGGGTTTCTGCAACATCCATCCATCCATCCATGTCCATGGCGGGAGGGGTGGAGAGTAGAGAAAATCAAATCAACAGGTTTTGAGGTGATGCCGAAAGCAAAAACTAAACTAAAGTTGGTGTCTGGTTGGTGCATGATCGGAAATGTAAAAAAAACTCAAAATCGAAACGAATTCGAAAACAAAACTGATTTTCCAATTTTTTTTTCTTTGGGTGGGGAGGAGGTGGATTTATAAATAGCTATAAAAAAATTGAAAGAAAAATAGAAAAAAAAAAAGAAAATCAACTAAAGTTTTGTAGACTACATTGAAAGAGGTGGGGGGGGGAGGACAACACACATAAACAATTACAGCTCTAAGGGTTGTTGGCTTGGCTAAAATTTAGAGAGAGAGACTCAGAACTAAGAGTTCTTTAAAAGAGAGAAAATATCTCTTTTTTTCGTGAGGCCAGGAAGTTTTGATAACTAAGTTGGTGCTGTACATTTTTGGGGGGGGGGGGAGTTTGGGGAGAAGGGATTTTTAATCCCCTGAATTTAAAAAAAAATTGAAATTAAATTTTTTTTCGGAAAAATCAAAACTATTTTTTTTTTCACAAAAAGAAGTTTTAGAAAAAAAGCTGGCATTCTTTGTTTTATCTGATACCAGCCTACCTCGAATTTGGACTCGTCGATCTACTGCGCTGTTGATTTGTTTGATCGTTTACATAATGTACAATGGCCGAAGTGACCTCCTTGATGGAGGACTGGATCTCCGGGGTGACAGGCTGCAGTTTGCGGCTGGCCGCTGTGGGTGTGGTTTGGCTTGTGGGCGATGTGCGTTGCTGCTGCGACAAAAGGGAGGAGGCCAATCTGAAAGTTAAGAAAAAAAAAAATTTAAAAATAATTTCTCAAAAACATAAAAATCCGCTCACCTCTCATGGGCCGTTCTCTGTGACAGCTTCTCTTGGCTACGCCAACCCAAATAGGGCTGGCGCATTGAATTCCTTATCACACTGTGGCCACTGTTTACCGATATAAAGCTCGAATTGATGGGTCCGCCACGGGAAAATGAGCCACGCTGCGAAACGCTGGGTGAGGTCTGCGAGGAGTTCAAATGTGATGTGGACCAACGTGAAAATGCTCCACCACCGCCGCCGGCGCCGCCATGGCCAACAACACCAGCATGTCCACCACCCACCGTACCGTGACCATGACCGCCAGCCGTCTGACCGCCATGATGACTGTGCGCCGAGGGACTTAACAGCAAAGGACTACGATCGGAACGCTGGGAACCCAACGAACTGAGTGACGTGGTCTTTGAGTTAAGACCGGCCCAACGTCCAGAATCTTGGGTACGTTTGCGGGTGAAATTGCCAGGTTTGTAGGTGCCGGGACCGGTGCCATCGGGTGATTTTTGATTGTATTGCCTAAACCAGTCGGGTATGTTGAGACGTTGCAGCGAGGCCTGTATGCGTAGCTGATGTTCACTTAAGGCGGCCGGATTGTGATCGTGGGATTTTTGAAGCTCATTTTCGGGGGGCTGGAAAGGGGGAGAGAAAAAATAAATGATTAAAAATCCGATCGGAACGCAGAGGACAAAATTTATGACTAAAAAAAATTAAAATCAATTTTAGAATACTAGGAACCTTTCAATTACCGAATGGCGCCCAATGTGGGCGAACTTTAAAAATAAGTTAGGTAGGTGGGTGCTGGGTACCCCTCTAATGTTACAGTTATTTAATTTTCAAAATGGCGCCCATTGTGGGCGAATTTTGAGGCGAGCAGAAAATATGAGTTATACAGTAGCTTCGATTGGCGATTTGTCCGGTATTGACACCCTATCCGAGACAAAGCCTTCGGATTACTAACATCTCCACATTCGTGAGCCTCAAAATTAAATCTGGGAATCTTACCGATGTGCTACCACCGAGAAATCTCTTTATCAAAAAATGGCGCCCAACGTGGGGCTTATATTCAACAAAAGAGAAATAAGAAATTATTAATTCTAGGTACCTTCCTAAAATTACAGTGCTTTCAATTACAGAATGGCGCCCAATGTGGGCAACTTTTAAGCAGATCCGAAAATAATAATTTTACAGTAGCTTCGATTGACGATTGGTTCGGCATTGACACCCTATCTGAGAAAAGATCACCGGAAAAATTAAATCTGGGAATCTTAACGATGTGCTTCCACCGAAAAAAATCTCTTTATCAAAAATGGCGCCCAACGTGGGGCTTATATTAAGCAAAGGAGGAAAAATAAATTATTAATTCTAGATACTTTTCCAATATTACAGTTCATTCGATTACATAATGGCGCCCAATGTGGACGACTTTTAAGAAGAACAGAAAAAATGAATTTTACTGTAGCTTCGATTGGCGATTGTTCCGGTATCGACATCCTATCCTAGGCAAGATCAGCGGAAAAATTAAATCTGGAAATTTTTACCGATATTCTTGCACCGAAAAATCTCTTTATCAAAAATGACGCCCAACGTGGGGCTTATATTCAACAAAAGAGAAATAAGAAATTATTAATTCTGGGTACTTTCCTAAAATTACAGTTCTTTCAATTGCAAAATGGCGCCCAATGGGGGCGAATTTTAAGCAGAACAGAAAAAAATAATTTTACAGTAGCTTCAATTGACGATTGTTCCGTCATCGACACCCTATCCGAGGCAAGACCACCGGAAAAATTAAATCTGGAAATTTGTACCGATATTCTTGCACCGAAAAATCTCTTATCAAAAATGGCGCACAACGTGGGACTTATATTAAGCAAAGAAGAAATAAGCAGTTATGCCATAATTTGCTATTGGGAAACTATAACCAATCACCGGATATGGATATCACACCTCAAAGAGACCCCAGAGACAGATACTAAGGTAACTCGACGAAGAAACAAGACCCCATGGGTTCTACAACGACTCGCCGAGGTAGTTCGACGAGAATTTCGAAATTATGTCTAGGAATTCTCTGTTGTTTCCCCGAAAATGAACTGGCGCCCAACGTAATTTTCAAAAATTAAATCTGGAAATATTAACGAAGTGCTTCCACCGAGAAATCTCTTTAAGAAAATGGCGCCCAACGTTGGACCTTTATTAAGCAAAGGAGAAATAAGGAATTATGCCATAATCTGCTGTGGGAAAGAAGATTCCCCAGAGACAGATACTTAGATTACTCGACGAAGAAACAACACCCCAGGGGTTGTAGGACCAACTCGCCGAGGTATTTCGGTGAGATTTTCGAAATTTCGACTAGAAATTGTCTGTTTAAGAAAATGGCGCCCAACGTGAGACTTATATTAAGCTAAGGAAAGGAATAAGGAATTATACCGTAATCTGCCATTGGGGAAAGGATAATTTAGTAGTGAAAAAAACAAATCGTCCGATATGGATACCCTACCTGAAAAAGACCCCCAGGGACAGATTCTTATATTACTCGACAAAAAAAGAAGTCCCCAAGGGGTTCTAGAAAGACTCGCCGAGGTATTTCGACGAGAATTTCGAAAGACGTTGAGAAAATGTCAGCTATGGGGAAATGAGGATTCAGGATACCCTACCTGAAAAAGACCCCAGGGACATATTCTAAGATTATTCAACGAGGAAACAATCCCTTAGGATTTTCGACTCTACGTAGAATTTCGAAATGACATCTATAAATTGTCCGTTTTTTTTGTCTCGAAAATAAAATGGCGCCCAACATGAGGCTTTCATTAAATGAAGAAAAAATAAACTATTTTGGATGGAAATGAGATAATTGTTTGGTGAGTATCGATTATCAGCCTTTGGGAATTCCAAACCAAATCGCGCCCAATGTGGAGCAACCATTAGACAAATGACAATTAGGAATTGATTCGATTCCCAGTTTCGGGGGGAGAGATTCTTCATTTAAATCCTCTAATATTGGAGACTGATTGCTCAGTTTCTGGAGATTGATATCTAGATTTCACAGTAGAGTATCCTCCGTTCTTGAAGATTGTTTCCTCGGTAGGAATATATAATGGCGCCCAATGTGGAGCTACCATTAGACAAAAGACAATTAGGAATTGATTGATTTCCCAGTTTCGCGATGCACTGGTTCTTCACTTGAATCCTCGAATACTGAGGACGTATTGCTGAGTTTCTGGAGATTGAATCCTAGGTTTCTCAGTTCTATATCCTTCGTTTCTGAGGATTGATAAAGGATGATTTCCCACCTTTGGGTGGACTGATTCTTTAGTTGAATCCTCAAATATTGAGGACTGATTGCTCAGTTTCTGAAGATAGATTTCTCGGTTTCTCAGTTCTATATCCTCCGTTTCTGAGGACTGATAAAGGATAGTTTCTGAAGATTGAAGGAGGATGATTTCCAAGTTTTGTGGGCAACTGATTCTACAGTCGAATCCTCGGATAGTGAGGACCGATTGCTCAGTTTCTGGAGATAGATTCCTCGGTTTCTCAGTTCGAAGGCTTGATGGAGGATGATTTCCTAGTTTCGGGACGACTGATTCTTCAGTAGAACTCTCGGATATTCAAGATTGATTACTTAGTTTCTAGAGATTGATTCCTAGGTTTCTCAATACTATAAGCTCCGTCTCTGAGGGTTGATGGAGGATGATTTCCCAATTTCGGGACGTATAATTCTTCAGTTGAATCCTCAAATATTGAAGACTGATTGCTCAGTTTCTCGAAATTGATTCTAAGGATTATCTTTGAGGTATCCTCCGTTTCTGAGCATTGACTTCTGATTTTCAAATAGAAATGGCGCCCAATGTGGAACAATGTCCATTAGACAAAGGACAATTAGGAATTGATTGATTTTCCAGTTTCGGGACGACTGATTCTTCAGTTGAATTCTCGGATATTGAGGATTGATTGCTGAACGTCTAGAGATTGATCTCTATATTTCTAAGTTTTGGGGGGAACGGTTCTTCATTTGAATCCTCGGATATTGAGGACTGATTGCTCAGTTTCTGGAGATTCTTTCCTAGGTTTCTCATTTCTATATCCTCTGTTTCGGAAGATTGATGGTGGATGATTTCCTAGTTTAGGGGCGACTGACACTTTAATTGAATCCTTTGGTCTGCAAAGTGTTTTTCAGTTCCTAAGAACTGGTTCTGTAATCCTCCTTTCCCGTGGATTGATTCCTGACTTTCTGGGGATTCTTTCCTCAGCTTCCGAGTACAGAATCTAAAGTTTCTGAGGATTGATCGGTCAATGTCCAAAGATTTAATCCTCAACATTGGTTCTTAGGTTTTTATTTTTCAGTCCATGAGAAGTTTTAGGATTCCTGAGTTTCCTCAGTTGCCGAAGAATGAAGAAAAATTTATCTGTCTCTGGCGAATAAATCTTCGAAATGATTGATTTTCAGGTTATTTGGGGATTGTTTCTTTGGCCTGCAAAGATTAATTTGGTTGAGAACCGATAACTGGTTCTAGGTTTCTGTTCTAAAGAATCCTCATTTCCTCCTTTCTTGATTCCTGACTTCCTGGGGATTCATTCCTCAGTTTCCGGGTATAGAATCTATACTTGCTGAGGACTGATCGGACAGTGTCCCAAGATTGAAACCTCAGATTATGAGCACTGATTTCTTGATCTTACAGTATTGATTTTTTAGCTTATGAGGATTGATCGCCGAGTTTTAGGAGATTTTTTTTCTCAAATTCCGAAGAATGAGGAAAAATTCCTCTGGCGATAAATTTTCGAAATTATTGATTTCCAGGTTTTTGGAGGATGGCTTCCTTGGCCTGTAAAGATTTTTTCGGTGGTTGAGAAATGGTTTCAATTACTGACTTTAGAATCCTCCTTTCCCCTAGATTGGTTCCTGACTTGCTGAGGATTTTTTTCTCAGCTTCCGAGCATAGAATCTATAGTTGTTGAGGTCCGATCGGTCAGTGTTAAAAGATTGAATCCTCAGCACCGGTTTCTTGGTATTGATTTCTCGGTCTATGAGCAGTGATTCCTGAGCTTTAGGAGATTGTCTCCTCAATTTCCGAAGAATCAAGGAAAATTCCTCTGCTTCTGGCGATTAAATCTATGGAAATAAATCTTCGAAATCTGTGAGGACTCATCGGCCAGTGTCCATAGATTGAATCCTCAGTTTATGAGCACTGATTCCTCGATCTCGTAGTATTGATTTCCCGGTCTTTGAGGAGTTATTCTTGAGTTATAGGAATTGAGTTTTCCTCAATTTCCGAAGAATGAAGAAAAATACCTCTGTCTCTGGCGATAAATCTTCGAAATGATTGATTTTCAGATTATTTGAGGATTTTTTCCTTGGCCTGCAAAGATTTTTTTCGGTTCCTGAAAACTGGCTCTTTGTTTCTGTCCTGTAGAATCCTCCTTTCCCGTGGATTGGTTTCTGACTTCCTGAGGATTATTTTTTCAATTTCCGAGTATAAAATCTAGGACTGATCGGGCGGTGCTCAAAGATTGAATCCTCAGCTTATGGCCATCGATTCCTTGAACTCGTACTCTCGATATCTCGGTCTATGGGGAGTGATTCCTGAGTTTTTGGAGATTTTTTCCTCAATTTCCGAGAAATGAAGAAAAAATTCCTCTGCTTCTGGCGATTAAGTCTATGGACATAAGTCTTCGAAATCTGAGGACTCATCGGCCAGTGTCCAAAGATTAAATCCTCAGTTTATGAGCTCCGATTCCTTGATCCCGTGATTTTGATATCTCGGTCTATGAGCCGTGATTTCTGAGTTTTAGGAGATTATCTCCTCAAATTTTCAAAGAATGAAGAAAAATTCATCTGCTTCTGGCGATTAAATCTATGGAAATATATCTTTGACATCTGTGAGGACTCGTCGGCCAGTGTCCGTAGATTGTATCCTCAGTTTATCAGCTCTGATTCCTTGATCCCGTGCTCTTGATAAATTGGTCTATTCCTGAGTTTTAGGAGATTTTCTCCTCAATTTCCGAGAAATGAAGAAAAATTCCTCTGTTTCTGGAGATTGATTCTAAATCTCCAGAATCTCATCATATCTGTCTTCAAAATTTTCCTCCATTAAAATAAAAAACCGCGTAGAATTTTCTAGGAAAAAAGTCATTGTATTTTCAATTCTTACAAACTAGTCGAGATCTTTTGAAGACCTCCGACACGACCAAAAAATAAAAAACTTATAGCTAAACATAAACTTCCCGCTGGCTACGCAGCACATTCATAACACGATCCATGTGATGGGTGCAGGCATTAAGACGAACATCTGCGTAGCGACTCAAGAAGAACATATAACGTTCCAGTTCGTCGAGCGAGCAATGCTGGAAGCCATTACTCTTGCCGATACGTCGTATATCCGCAACGATATTTTTGAGTAACGGCAAATATTCCGGTGATTCCTGTAGGGCTTCCAAGGCATCATAGGAGGTGACGGGTGAGCTATGATACTGGGAAAGACGTCCTTGCAGCGTACTTAAACGGCGATGTTGATTCTCCAGGATTCCCATTAAATTGTCAATGGAGGTTAGAGATTTGTCGGTTTCCTCCACTCGCCTGGCTTTGGATTTCACAAACAGCTGATCCAGAGGTTCATTTTCATACTCCTGGCCAAAGGAATCCAGGAGAGCATTTTCACTGTATCGGGTCATGGTGGTGGCGGAGGTGGTGGCTGTGGCGGGATCCTCAGAATTTAGCGTTGTAAAATCAAAACTCCTACTGTCAAATGGAGATATGGAGGAACAGGGCGAATCAATTTCCCGAAAATCATCGCTTTCGAAATCAAATTGCGAGGGCGGAAACTTCACTGGCCAATTGGTTTTCGACCTGGCTGGCAGGCTAAGGCGACTGCTGGTGCGAAACATAACAGGAGCTCTCCCGGAAATGCTGCTATCCCTCGATGACTTGCTATAGCTACCCAGCGAATATTTGGGATTTGTTGACGTCAGCGAGACATTTTGCCAATTTTCAATGGGCGAACCGACATTGGAGAACTCTATGTCATCTATGCCAAAGTGTAGCTCTCCCGTTTCTTTGACGGAAACCTTGAGGAAGGCAAAAAGTCGTTGAATCTTCTCAGGGCTTAGGTATTTGCCACTGAAAGGCAATGTCATGTCCTCCGTGGAAAACCAATAATGGGAACTTTCCTGGTTACTGGAGGGCAGGCGTTGTGAAATATGGGTATCCTCTTGTTTGCCACGCAAGCCAAACTTCTGGCCATCTATGCCAAAATTGATGGGCTTATTGTCCGGGCATCTCTGGCGAAAGATTTCATAGAGCAGCTTCAACCTCTCGGCTTCGTTGGGGAAAATTTCCAAGGCCACATAAAAATCTCCGGATTTTATCCAAAACCTTGAAGATTCCGGCATAGGTTCCTTGCGCCGCGTATCCTCCATTTCTCTGGTGGAGGCATTGTTGTACATGAGATTGGCATTGCTTTGGCTGCGCGACAACTCCTTGTCATCCAACTCCCATGAATGGTCCTCCCTTATCACCTGCATGGCAATGGAGGAACTACGCCGGGAATCGGTGTCATAAACTGAACGATGTCGTGGAGGCTTGGCGCTCCGACTGATGGGTATGGGACTAACCGATTGCTGAGCCACACTACCGGTTTCATTAAAGGCCGAACTGAGATTCCTGGAACCCTGACGTTTGATGGGCGTGGAATAGCATCGTTGATTCTCCTCAAATTTCCCCAAGGAACGATTCAAGATACCCTGGGATTTACTTTTCCTTCGAATGGGACTATCGAATTCATTGGAACCCGTTTCGAAACCCAAATCGAAACTATCGGAAATTTGTCGAGAATTTGTCTGTCTCCGTCCCGCGGAGGAGGAGGAGCAGGAGGATATAAGCGATTGATCACTGATTGGTAGCCGTTTCAGATTCAGTGAAGTGTTGAGAATACCCTTGGCAGGTCTTAGCTGTAGCTGGCTGTGGTTGGCCTCTTCGTTGGGGGATTTGAATTTCCCCTGAGGCCTAGGTCTGGCCAGGGCAATTCTTGTTGCTTGCATTTTGTTTTCCGTTTCCGAATCGGTACTGGACAGCGTGCGTGTTTCCACCAATGAATTGTCTTTTCGCCAACTTAAACTGCGGCGTAGCTTCTTTTTCCTCTGGGGTTTGATGGGTGTGCCACGTTGGGCGCCATTTTCTATCGGAGATTCCTCGCTGGTGATCTGGAGGGAAAAAATTGATCTCTTTAGCATGGTTTCCGGATGACGTTTTTAAAATTTCCAAACTTACCTTGGTTTCCATGGAATCTTCGGTTTCGGAGTTCTTGCCCGACGTAGATTCCACTTCTGAGCTGGGAGTTTCGGAATTATTCGTAGTTGATATAGTAAATGTTTCGGTGATGGGTTGTGCCTCAGAATCTGAGGACATTTGAGTGGAGCTTGTATTCCTGCTGTCTCGGGGGGAAACAAGTCCGGAGTTGGGTATACCAGGAGCCCTTCGCTTCTTGCGGGATTTACGCACCGAGGACCTTACGAAGCCGGAATTTTGTTGTATTTCTTGAAGTCTGGTCATAATTTCATGGTGGAATTGTTCCGCTTGATGTGTAGAATAACTGGGAGAAGAAATTTGGGCATCCTCTTTAAAATACAAACTTCGGGATCTTCGTATCTTGTCCGCGGAATTCATTTGGTTGTCCAAATCTGTCCTCAATTTTTCAAGAGTTTTCTGGTCCAGAGACTTCGATCTTTTGGGTCTTCCTTGACAAGAACTTGCTGATGAATTGTTGAGGTCCTCAGTTTCCATTTTTTGAATCTGATCCTCCTTCGTGAAGTCTCGCCCACTTCTCAATTCATCTGCCTCCTGCCTGGCGGATTCCATGGTAACTTGATGTTCCTTCTTGATTTGTCTGCCTCGGGTTCGTGGCAGCGTGAATAATTTCGCCAGAGCCGACTGGGTGGCACTCCTTGGTTGCAGCGACAGCTCATTGGCCAAATTATTATAGCTTCTGGTCAGGGAATTGCGGCGCATGATTTTGGAGAATTTATTGTTCAGAATCGAAGCCATGCGTTTGACTTTGAATTTTTTGAGGAGTTTGGTTTTGAATGGTTTCGGGTTTTCTGAATTCACCTTCGGATTTTCTGCCATCGTAGATTTTTGTGGGGTTGACGGTACTTCTGGGAAGGTTTCGATTGCCATTTTTTGTTAGGAAAAAATGATTTAAAAATATAAGCGTTTGTGCTTTGAGCCTTGTTAACGTTAGACGTTGCAGTTTAGAACTGACTGGTAATTCTTGGCTGTGCTCTAGTTTTTATAAGGCCTGAAATTGATCCTGCGCCGATTTTATGATCCTCAGGTTGTTTCCGTGGCAGGCAGGTAGTAGGATAACTGTTTTATAGTTGGAATTTTTAATGCGCCGACGATCTCCTACGCATAAGCCCTGACTTTTGACAGGTAGGTAGGAAGGTAGGGAAAGTTCGGCAAGAGCAGCTGTCTTTTGCGGGGATTTCCCACGAATCATTTACCATCTTTTGGTTTAACGGCACTTATTTGAAACGCAATTCGCTAATTGGTTTCCCAGAAGAATGCGGTATCAGAATATTGGAATTGTAATAAGAAAATGCCGAAGATTGCATCGCACATTTTTTCCAAGAAAACTGTCCACGAGAATTATAAGAAAACACTTTTGAGGATCTTTATTTACGCGGGGACCATTTTTCGGTATAAAAAAATGCTCACCAGGTCTGGGCAGAATTTATGAGAAACTTAAGGACAAGCATAAAATTCCATTAAAAATTTCTATAACTAGTGTTTGTAAGATATTGGGGCTTATATTTTTCAGTAAAATCTTATAGGTACAGGTTTTATTTGTTCTGAGACCTTCGGTAGAATTTGATGAAGAGCATTTTGTTCCTTGGGTGCACTACTCTACCCATGATACTTGGTGGAATAATGTCAATTTTTTAAAAGTCTTATAAAATATACATTAAATATTGAAATTTTTAATTTTTCTAAAAAGGGTCCGTAAGACCCATACAGCGAAAAGCTAGGGGATAATAATGGTTTAGAAAAACATTTCTTATAGGCTGCTAAATATTTTTCCCGAACACACTATATACCTCAAATGTAAGGATCCCTGAGAAACCTAGAGAAACAAAAGGATACTTTCATTGAAAATCTTCGGAACTATTTTCATTCTGTGTAAGTTGGAATCTTATGGTCAATTTTTTGGGTAAATATTATAACTACAGCTTTCAGTTAATCTGCGACCTATAGTAGAATTTGATGGAGATTATTTTGTTCTTTGGTTGCATTCCTCTAAAGTGATGTCTGGTAGGGGAAATGGTCCACTTCTTTGAAATATCACAAAAAAGGCATAAAAAGTGAAAGATTTTTCAAAGAGGTACCAAAAAGACCCATTCAGCGAGAAGTTAGAGGGTTAATATATTTTAGAAAAATATTTCTTATAGGGTGTTTAGTATTTTCTCCGAAAACACACTATAGCTAAAATGTCAGGATTCCCGAGAAACTTAGGACAACAAAGGACACTTTCATTGAAAATCTCCATAAATATTTTCCTTCTGCGGCAGATTGAACTTTATGGTCCATATTTTTCGAGTAAATATTATAGCTACTTCTTTCAGTTGGTCTGAGGTCTAGAATAGAATTTAATGGAGAATATCTTGTTCTTTGATTGCACTCCTCTAAAATTATATCTAGTGGGGTAAAAGTCCACTTCTTTTAAACATCACAAATAAGGCATCAAAAGTGAAAGATTTTTCAAAGAGGGGCCAAAAAGACCCCTCACAACGAGGAGTTAGGGGGTAAAAATGTTCTAGGAAAATATTTCTTATAGGGCGTTTAGTATTTTTTCCGAAAATAACCTATATCTAATCTGTCAGGATTCCCAAAGGATACTTACATTGAAAGTCTCCATAACTATTTTCTTTCTGTGGAAGATTGTACTTTATGGTCCGATTTTTTCGGGTAAATATTATAGCTACAGCTTTCAGTTGGTCTGGGGCCTACTGTAGAATTTGATGGAGAATATCTTGTTCTTTGGTTGTATTCATCTAAAATGATATCTGGTGGGATAAAGACCCATTTCTGTGAAATATCACAAAGTAGGCATCAAAAGTGAAAGATTTTTCAAAGAGGGCCACAATGACCCATCCAGCGAGGAGTTAGGGGGTTAACATATTTAAAAAAAAATATTTCTTATAGGGTATTTAGTATTTTTTCCGAAAACACCCTATATCTAAACTGTCAGGATTGCCGAGAAACCTGGGACAGCAAAAGGACACTTTCATTGAAAATGTCCATAACTATTTTTTTTGGAAGATTGCACTTTATGGTCCATATTTTTTGGGTAAATATTATAGCTACAGCTTTCAGTTGGTCTGGGGCCTACTGTAGAATTTGATGGAGAAGATCTTGTTCTTTGGTTGCATTCCTCTAAAATGATATCTAGTGCGGTAAAAGTCCACTTCTTGTAAAGAAGGCATCAAAAGTGAAAGATATTTCAAAGAAGGCCACAAAGACCCATTCAGCGAGGAGTTAGGGGGTATAAATCTTCTAGAAAAATCTTTCTTATAGGGTGCTCAGTATTTTCTCCGACAATACCCTATACCAAAAATGTCAGGATTCCCAAGAAACCTGGGCCAACAAAAAGACCTTTTCATTGAAAGTTTCCATAACTAATTTATTTCTGTAGAAGATTGCACTTTATGGCCCATATTTTTCGGGTGAATATTATAGCTACCGCTTTCAGTTGGTCTGGGTCCTACTGTAGAATTTGATGGAGAATATCTTGTTCTTTGGTTGTATTCATCTAAAATGATATCTAGTGGGGTAATGGTCCACTTTTTTTGAAATATCACAAATAAGGCATCAAAAGTAAAAGATTTTTCAAAGAGGGTCACAAAGACCCATTCTGCGAGAAGTTAGAGGGTTAACATATTTTAGAAAAATATCTCTTATAGGGTGCTTAGTATTTTTTCCAAAAACACCCTATACCTAAAATGTCCCGACAAACATAGGACAATAAAAGGACAATTACATTGAAAGTATCCACAACTAATTCCTTCTTGACAGTTTGAACTTTACGACCCGATTTTTTCGGGTAAATATTATAGCTATAGCTTTCAGTTGGTCTGGGGCCTACTGTAGAATTTGATGGAGAGCATCTTTTTCTTTGGTGGCATTCCTCTAATATGATGTTCGGTAGGGTAAATGGTCCACTTCTTTGAACTGTCACAAATTAGATATCAAAAGAAGCGATTGTGGATTTTTCAAAGTGAGGCCAAAAAGACCCTTACAGCGAGGAGTTAGAGGGTTAATATATTTTAGAAAAATATTTCTTATAGGGTGCTTAGTATTTTTTCCAAAAACACCCTATACCTAAAATGTCCGGATTCCCAAGAAACCTGGGCCAACAAAAGCACACTTTCATTGAAAATCTCCATAACTATATTCTTTCTATGGAAGATTTTTCGGATAAATATTATAGCTACAGCTTTCAGTTGTTCCGGGGCCTATAGTAGAATTTGATGGAGAATATCTTGTTCTTTGGTTGCATTCCTCTAAAATGATCTCTGGTAGGGGTAATGATCAATTTGATAAAAAGTGATTTTTTTTGCATTTTTTTTGAAAAGGTCCAAAAGGACCCATACTGCAGGTAGCTATAGGGTTCAAATATTTTAGAAAAATCTTTCCAAAATCTAAAACTAATATTTTAAGCATCCCTATAGGGTTAAAATATTTTAGAGAAAATATTTGACCTAAAATGTAAGGGTCCCTGAGAAACTTAGGCCAACAAAATTTTTTGGGTAAATATTATAGCTACAGCTTATAGTTGGTCTGGAGCCTATAGTAGAATTTGATGGAGAATATTTTGTTCTTTGGTTGCATTCCTCTAAAATGATTTCTGATAGGGGTAATGGTCAGTTTGACAAAAAGTGATTTTTTGCATTTTTTAAAAAAAGATCCAAAAGGACCCATACTGCGGGTAGCTATAGGGTTAAGGTATTTTAGAAAAATCTTTCTAACATCAAAAGCCCAAAATTTAAGGATCCCTAAAGGGTTAAAATATTTTAGATAAAATAATTTACCTAAAATGTAAGGATCCCTGAGAAACTTAGGCCAACAAAAGGGCAGTAAAATTTAAAATTTCATAATTATTTGATTTCTGTGGAAGATTGCACTTTATCCTCCAAATTTTTTGGGTAAATATTATAGCTACAGCTTATAGTTGGTCTGAGGCCTAGAGTAGAATTTGATGGAGAATATCTTGCTCTTTGGTTGTATTTCTCTAAAATGATGTCTGGTAGGGGTAATGATCAATTTGATAAAAAGTGATTTTTTTCGCATTTTTTGTAAAAAGTTTCAAAAGGACCCATACTGCCGGTAGCTATAGGGTTCAAATATTTTAGAAAAATCTTTCTAAAATCTAAAACCTGGAATTTAAGGATCTCTATAGGATTAAAATATTTTAGAGAAAATAATTTACCTAAAATGTAAGGATCCCTGAGAAACCTGGGTCAACAAAAGGACAGTAAAATTCAAAATTTCACAATAATTTAATTTCTGTGGACAATTGCATTTTATGGCCCATATTTTTCGGGTAAATATTATAGCTACCGCTTTCAGTTGGTCTGGGGCCTACTGTAGAATTTGATGGACAATATTTTGTTCTTTGATTGCATTCCTCTAATGTGATGTCTGGTAGGAGTAATGGTCCACTCCATTGAAATATCACAAATAAGGCATCAAAAGTGAAAGATTTTTCAAAGAGGGCCACAAAGACCCACGCAGCGAAGAGTTAGGGGGTAAAAAGGTTCTAGAAAAATATTTCTTATAGGGTGTATAGTTTTCTCCGAAAATACCCTATATCTAAACTGTCAGGATTGCCGAGAAACCTGGGCAGCAAAAGGACACTTTCATTGAAAGTTTCCATAACTATTTTATTTCCCTGGAGATTGCACTTTATGGACCATTTTTTCGTCTAAATATTATAGCTACAGCTTTCAGTTGGTCTGGGGCCTATAGTAGAATTTGATGGAGAATATATTATTCTTTGGTTACATTTCTCTAAAACGATATCTACTGGGGTAGTCGTCCACTTCTTTGAAATATCCCAAAGAAGGCATCAAAAGTGAAAGATTTTTCAAAGAGGTACCACAAAGACCCATACAGCGAGGAGTTAGGGGGTTCATATATTTTAGAAAAATATTTCTTATAGGGTATTTAGTATTTTCTCCGAAAACACCCTATACCTAGAATGTCAGGATTGCTGAGAAACCTGGGCCAGCAAAAGGACACTTCCATTGAAAGTCTCCATAACTATTTTCTTTCCGTGGGAGATTGCACTTTATCGTCCATATTTTTTGGGTAAATATTATAGCTACAACTTTCAGTTGATCTAGGGCCTACCTTAGAATTTGATGGAGAATATCTTGTTCTTTGATTATATTCCTCTAAAGTGATGTCTGGTAGGGGAAATGGTCCACTTCTTTGAAAGGTCACAAATAAGGCATCAAAAGTGAAAGATTTTTCAAAGAGGGCCACAAAGACCCATTCAGCGAGGAGTTAGGGGGTAAATATGTTCTAGAAAAATATTTCTCATAGGGTGTTTAGTATTTTCTCCTGAAAGACCCCATACCTAAAATGTCAGGATCCCTGAGAAACTTAGGCCAACAAAAGGACAGTAAAATTTAAAATTTCATAATTATTTGATTTCTGTGGCCAATTGAATTTTATGGCCCCTATTTTTCGGGTAAATATTATAGCTACAGCTTTCAGTTGGTCTGGGGCCTGCTGTGGAATTTGATGTAGAATATTTTGTTCTTTGTGAGCATGCCTGTAAAATGATCTCTGGTAGGGGTAATGATCAATTTGATAAAAAGTGTTTTTTTTTTTTTTGCATTTTTTGAAAAGGTGCAAAAGGACCCATACTGCAGGTAGCTATAGGGGTTCAAATATTTTAGAAAAATCTTTCTAAAAACGTAAAATTTAAGGATCCCTATGGGGTTAAAATATTTTAGAAAAATCATTCTAAAATTTATAATTTAAGGATCCCACACCACAGGCTAGGGATTTTTTTTAATGAAAATCTCCATAATTTTTTTGTAAGGTTCGCAAATATGGTTCCCATATTTTTGGGATAAATCGCGTAGCTACAATTTTCATTTATTCTGGAGTATTGAGTCAAATTTGATGAGGAATATTTTCTTCTTTGACGGTATTCCGCTAAAATAATGTGGGCTGGAGTTATGCCCCACTTTTTCGGATGTGTCTTAAATTTGGCAATAAAAAGTAAAAATAGAGATTGTTTTTGCCCAAAAATGCCCGAGAAGACCCTTCCAGCCAGTTAATGTGTTCTAGAAAAATGTTACCCATACGGTTGCAAGTAAGTCTCCTGAGCAGACCCTATTGCTAAAATGTCTGGAACGCAGTGTAGGCTAGGCCAACAAAAGATACCTAAATTAGGTTAAAGGAAAATGTTTTCTTTTTTATTTTTTTTTTATATTTTATTTCAGAAGTAGTGTCCTGTACAGGACCTTTAACTGATTTTTTTGGCGATGGGTTCATAGAATTTTCCCGAATATTCCCCGAAATCTTAGGATCTATGGCAAATATGGTCCAAAAAGAAGCTTAAATTTGTGAAAATAAAAAAAAATATTTTTTTGGGTTTATTTTTTATTTTGCACTCGAAAATATTTCCCAAAGGACTCTTTTCAATTTTCGCAAACACACCCTATATCTGAAATGTTAGGATATGGTCCAAAAAGGAGCTTAAATTTGTGAAAAGTAAAAAAATATTATTTTTGGATTTTTTTTATTTTATCTTTTAATTTTTTTTTTTTTAATCATGTGTTCGAAAATATTTCCCGAAGGATTCTTTTCAATTTTCCCGAACACACCCTATATCAAAAATGTCAAAGAAAATAATTTTTGTTTTTTTCTTTCATTTATTTTTTTTTTCATAAATTTAATGTCCTTTTCAAGGACCTTTTTTAAAAAAACCTAAACCTAAAATCGAATTCATACCAACATCTGATACGATTTGGGGCTGTGATAATTATTTAAACGCTCCTTGACCGCACTAAAGCGTTCATGTTGATTCTTCAGCATACTCAACATTTCCGGAACTGCAGAGTCTCTCGTAGCCAATTTCTCTCCATGTTCAAGCTCCTGTTTTGGCCTCTCCTCAAACAACTGATCCAATGATTCATTTTCATAATCCTTGCCAAAAGATCCAGAACTGAGGCGCATCACATCACTGTTGCGGGGCATTAGCAAATCCTCGGCTCCCAGAGAGGCCAAATCAAAATGATTACTGCCAAAGGGTGAGAGGGAGAGACGTCCCGATTCCTCTGTCTCTTCATTATCGAATATATCCGATTCAAAATCCGATTGATCAAGATCGCTGACAGGCATCGGTTTCGAGTTGGGCCAGGCATATTTACTGCGACCCTCCAGGCCATTGCTGGTGCCCGATTGTAGGCCCACCAAAATGCTGTAGCTACTCTCCATGGAGAATTTCGGTGATTGTGACCAAAATTCCGGCACATTGGAGAATTCCATGTGATCAATGCCGAAGCGTAGGACTCCCGTCTCTTCTACACTGGACTTGATGAAATCGAAGAGTCTTTGGATTTTCTTGCTGGACAAAGGTTTGCCAGCAAAAGGTATGGCCAAATCGCCGGTGGCAAACCAATATTGGGAACAGTTTTCCTGGCGTGGCAAACGTTTTAAAATTTCCACATCTTCCTGACCACTACCCACGGAGGCATCATGCACGGAAAATCGATAACCATCAATGCCGAAATGTAAATCCTTGGTGTCACAGCTTCGCTGGCTAAAGATTTCATAGAGCAGTTGTATCCTTTCCTTCTGCTGGGGATGAATCTCCAAGGCCAGCGCATAGTCTCCACAGTTTATCCAAAATTTGGAGAGATTCGAATTCGAATTTATCTTCTCCTCCTCCTGCTGCTCCTCTGCGAAAAACATTTGACTGGAGCTGAGGCACCTGGGCGATTGTATTTCATGATGTTCCAGGGGGTGATCTTCACGTATGACCTGCATGGCCAGGGAACTTCTTCTCGACTCGCTGTCATAGAAGGAGTTACGGCGCTGCTGTTTTCCAATGGGACTAAAGATTTGCTGGCGGGCGCCTGAGGACTCATTAAAGGCAGGGGTTACATTCGAAGGTCCTCTAACTGGGGTTGAGAAACCCAAGGGCTTTTCCTTTTCGCTGCCAAGCTTGACAAAGAGAGGAGCAGTGGACGTTCTCTCCTGTCTTCTCTGGGAGAGAGGTTTACGGGCTGGCCGTATGGGACTTTCCACATCATTCGAACCGGTTTCAAAACCCTGATCAAAACTGTCCGTCATGGATGTGGGTAAATCCGGGGATTTCTTGGGATTTTGACAGATGTCGTTAGAGTTTTGTCCAGCATTGATGGTCATGGAGAGGTTACTTTCCAAATATTGCTCCTCTGTGGATTCCATGTTGACATTGGGCGCCACTTTGCTAAGGTGATTTTCTGCTCCAAATGCGTCTGTTTGCATTTTTCCGTTGGGCGCCACTTGGTTATGACGATGCTCTACCTGAATTCCGTTGGGCGCCACTTTTTCATCCAGAATTTTATTATTCTGTATTTTCACGTTGGGCGCCACTTGGTTATGACCACTTTCTGCCCGAATTCCATTGGGCGCCACTTTTTTGTGGAACCTTTCACCCAGAATTTCATTATTCGGCATTTTCACGTTGGGCGCCACTTGGTTCTGGCGATTTTCTGTCTGCATTTCATTATTCTGCATTTTCACGTTGGGCACCATTTTGTTGAGGCGATTTTCATTTCCTCCCTGATTTTCCGTCTCCGAATCTGTGGAACTGATGACATTGGTCTCCACCAAAGAGGCATCCTTGCGCCAGTTAAGACTACGGCGCATTTTCTTTTTCCTCGCGGGTTTTAAGGGCCTTACAAACACTTCCGAATCTTGAGGCTTGGCCTGAGTACCTTCCGGGTGAAGCTGAGGAAAAAAGATAATACCGAATTAGTTGACTTTTTCCTAGGAACTTTATTCTCCAAGGAGCTTACCTTTACCCTCTCCTCATCCTCTCCATCTGTGTGCTTGGCCGAGGAGGTGGTGGAACATTCTGAGCTCAGCAGAGGTTTCATGGCCGATTTGGTGGCTTTTGTTTCCTTCGCTTCAGGAGTTGCGGGTTCCTGTTTCTCTTCTCGAAGTTTATCCTGCTTTTGTTTAATTTTCACCGTCTCCAGCTTGGCAATGGCCTCTTCAAGTAGTTTGTCAACGGCGGACTTTTGATTCTCCTGATCATCCGCCGCCTCCTCCTCCTCCTTCTCGTTGTCCTCTGTTCTATCGCCCTTTTGACTCTCCTCATGTCGCTCCTTGAGCCATGAATAGAACAACGTCTCCAAATGTTGATTTTGAAAGACATGCGGCGGGGCCAAATGTTCCGCCCTGGTACGACGAATCTTCTTAGGCGGAGCATAGGCTTCAATGGAGAGAGTGGTACGCATTTTATCGCTGTTGCGTTTGTGACAAGGTTCCGAGAGGTTGAGATCCACCAATTGCATAGAGTTATCCATACAGCGGCCACGTGGCAAGGAATGGGATCGCCGTCCTCGTTTCCCCTTGGCGGGAGACACACTTTGCAGGGTAATTGTTAGGGTGGAAATGTGAGAGGCTGGTTTCGGCTTTTCCAGATCCTCAAATTCTTTGGCTTTCCAGGTAGACTCTGACACCTTCTTAATTTTTGGTTGTCCTACCGAATTCAAAATCTCCTCAGCAGCCGGTGATATGGTCTGCTTGGGAAACATACAACGGGCCTCCAAATTGGCCAAGAGATTCTTCACCGATTCCTGTTTTTCATTGATCATCTCACCACGGGCCACCTCCTTTTTGAGATTCGCCTCCAAGGCCTCGACATGCTCGCCAAATTTGGGATTCTTTTTGGTCATGTCGTTTACAAACTGGGTATACAGCATGGCCTTATCCTTGACCGACATCTGGGCAAAGGCATCCTCGGCCACAAAACAGCTGGGCTTCCTCTGCATTCTTGCCAAGGATTTGGAGCGGGGACTTGCAACAGGAGGCACTTTTTCCGTGGTGCGGGGTAATGACAATGCTTTGGGTAAGGTGTTCTGCTTACCCAACCCCTTACCTTGTGGGAATTTTACGCTTCCCAGGGCGTTACCGCCTTTGGGGCTCGACTCTGTTTCCACAATTTGCCTTGCTTTGCTATTGAAGAGATTTGCCATTTGTTTCACCTGGAATTTCTTCTGCATTTGGGGAGATTTTGCCTTGGAGGTCCTTGGTGCAAGATTGTTGTTAGATTGGTTTTCGTATTTCTTTTTCAATTCCTTGATGCTGGGACGTTTTGTCACCGTCGTATCGTTTTGAGACACCATTTTGATCGATTTTTGTTTAAAACTGAGTTTCGCTTAGAGCTTCGAACGTTAGACGTTACAGTTTAGAACTGATGAGTTGGAGGTCCCTGTCACATCCTTAAATAGCAAAAAAATTGAGGTAAGGTGAGATGTCCTTTTACCTGACTGACAGGAAACAGCTGCCACAACTTTGTGTCTTACTTCGCGTAACCATAATTATTAATCTGGTTGGCTGTTGGACTACCTGGCCTCGGTCGAACCTTTAGTCTTTTGATTCTCGGGAAACGCGAATTTCCTTTTAACACTTGAAAATATCCAAGAGGATTTTTATTGCTGCGATTAGCGTTTCCGAGAATTTTTGGAGTAATTTTAGGGATATTTATTAACTTCCTTTTGAGCTGAGGACAATTTTCAGATTTTTTGTGAAGGGGGTAAATATGAGATTTGTAGTTCTAATTTTTATATTCGGTATTCGGACGAAATTTTTTAAAGAAATTTTTAATGGAATTTTAGACTTGTTCTTAAATTTCTGGTTGATCCTTGTATAAGAGGTGTAGGCTGTGTTAAGGAAACTTTCTAAGAACCCTACAAGCAACATTTTTCTTAAATATATTAATCGCTGGATGGGTCTTTTTGGCCCCTCTTTGAAAAATTTAAAATATCTACTTTTTATGCCTTGTTTGTGATATCTGAATAAAACGGACCACTACCCAACCAGATATCATTTTAGAGGAATGCAACCAAAGAAATAAATGTTCGCCATTAAATTTTACCATAGGCCCTAGACCAAACTAAAACTGTAAGTATAAAATTTATTCAAATATTCGGATCACAAACTTCAATCTGTCACAGAAAAATAGTTGTGGAAATTTTTGATGTGTTTTTAGGGCACTTTTGTTATCCTTAAGTTTCTCCTTGATCCTTACATTATGGGTGTGAGCTGCATTCAAGAAATTTTCTTAGAACCCTACAAGCAACATTTTTCTAAAATATATTAACCCTCTAACTCCTCGCTATATGGGTCTTTTTGGTCCCTCTTTGAAAAAAACTAAAATCTCTACTTTTGAGGCCTCATTTCTGATATTTGAAAGAAGTGCACTAGTACCCCTCTGGTTATCATTTTAGAGGAATGCAACCAAAGAACAAAATGTTCGCCATTAAATTTTATCATAGACTCTAGACCAAATTAAAAATGTAAGTTTAATATTTAATCAAATATACGGACCACAAACTTCAATCTGTCACAAAAAATAGTTATGGAGATTTATTATGGAATTTTAGGGTTCTTTTGTTTTCCTTAAGTTTCTCCTTACAATGTGGGTATGAGCTGCCTTCAAGAAATTTTCTTAGAACCTTACAAGAAACATTTTTCTAAAATATATTAACCCTCTAACACCTCATTAAATGGGTCTTTTTGGTCCCTCTTCGAAAAATCTAAAATCGCCACTTTTGATGCCTTAATTGTGATATTTTAAATAAGTGGACCATTGCCCCACTAGATATCATTTTGGAGGAATGCAACCAAAGAACAAAATATTCGCCATTAAATTCTACCATAGGCCCTAGACCAAATTAAAATTGTAAGTATAATATTTATACAAATTTTCGGACCACAAACCTCAATCTGTCACAGAAAAATAGTTGTGGAAATTTTTTATGTATTTTTAGGGTACTTTTGTTATCTTTAAGTTTCTCCTTGATCCTTACAATATAGGTCTGGGCTTCCTTCAAGAAATTTTCTTACAACCCTACAAGCAACATTTTTCTAAAATATATTAACCCTCTAACACCTCATTGAATGGGTCTTTTTGGTCCCTCTTTAAAAAAACGTAAATCGCCACTTTTGATGACTTATTTGTGATATTTGAAAGAAGTAGACCATTACCCCACTAGATATCATTTTAGAGGGATGATCACAATGAACAAAATGTTCGCCATTAAATTTTACCATAGGCCCTAGACCAACTTAGAACTGTAATTATAATATTTATTTAAAAATACGGACCTCAAAATTCAATCTGTCAGAGAAATATAGTTATGGATTTTTTATGTATTTTTACGGTCCTTTTATTATCCTTAAGTTTCTCCTTGATCCTCACATTATAGGTCTTGGCTTCCTTTAAGAAATTTTCTTAGAACCCTACAAGCAACATTTTTCAAAAATATATTAACCCTCTAACTCCTCATTAAATGGGTATTTTTGGTCCCTCTTTGAAAAATCGTAAATCGCCACTTTCGATATCTTATTTGTGATATTTGAAAGAAGTAGACCATTACCCCACTAGATATAATTTTAGAGGGATGCAACCAAAGAGCAAAATGTTCGCCATTAAATTTTACCATAGGCCCTAGACCAACTTAGAACTGTTAATATAATATTTATTTAAAAATACGGACCTCAAACTTCAATCTGTCACAAAAAATAGTTAAGGAAAATTTTTATATATTTTTAGGGTACTTTTGTTATCCTTAAGTTTCTGCTTGATCCTTGCAATACAGGTGAAGGCTGTGTTCTAGAAATTTTCTTAGAACCCTATAAGAAATATTTTTGTAAAATATATTAACCTCCTAACTCCTCACGGTATGGGTCTTTTTGGTCCTTTTTAAGAAGATCTTAAATAGCGTTTCTGGTGTCTTATTTGCGAAAGTGCCAATAAATCGGTCATTACCCCAATTAGGCATTTTTTAATAGGGATGCTATTAAAGAACAAAATGTTCGCCATTAAATTTTAAGTTACGCCCTAGAATACATTAAAACTGCAGGAATAATATTTACCCAAAAATGGAAGCCGCAAATTTCATGAATTCATAAAAAATATTTTTATGGGGATTTTCAATTGTTAGGGATTTTGGTCAATTTCTCCCCCAGAACTTCATGTTAGAAATATCATGTAAATAGGAAAAATATTATACATGGAATTCCCCAAGGGGTCACTGAACAAATGAAATCTGTGAATATAACATTTATCCAAAAAAAATCGGAACCAATTTGGATATATATTAATTTTTTTTTTCCATTTTTTTAATTATTCCAAATACATACTAATTTCTCCCCCTGTGCCTCACTTTGGAGGCATGGCCTAAAGGAAGAAAATATTCTACATCAAATTCCATTAGGGGTCATTGAAAAAATGAAACCTGTAACTGTAGTAGTTTTCGATAGAAAAGCAGCGCTAATTCGAATACATATAAATATAAAAACGTAGTGATTTTTTGGATTTTTTTTACATTTTCAAATATTCACCAATTTCCACCCAGGGTTTTCACTATAGAGTCATCCTGTAAGGAGAAAAGATGTTCTACATCGAATTTGACTGTGGGTTTTCAAACAAACGAAAATTATATCTTTAATATTTTACCATGCGTTATCGGCACAAATTTGGGCATATACAAATATAGTGTTTTTGTGGACATTTTTTGAACTTTTTTCATTATTTGTCAATTTCTTCCACAAAACTTAATTTTAGAGATAAGACATAATGAAGAAAAATATTCTTCATCGAATTTTATTAGGGGTCTTCAAACAAAATATATCTCTAAAGCTAATACTATGCGAACTACACTCATTGCAAATGTGGCTATACGAAATTATTTAATTGCCATTATTATGGGGTACTTTGTATATTATTTGAATTTGGACGAATTTCTGCCCCAATACTTAAATTGAGGTAGCTGAACTAAGGGGAAGAAATGTTCTACTTTTAATTCCATTAGGGGCTTCAGAACAAATTAAAATCATAGCTGTAAGATTTATGAATAAAATATGGATGCTAAAAATTCCCCATTGGTGGCGAACATTTTTTTAGTCCCTGAGAAAATATTAAATATTAAATCAAAAATATTAAAAATAAGTCTTAAAAAATCTAACAAATTAAAAAATATAAAAAAAATATTTTAAATTAAAAATATTTAAAAAAGGTAAATCTTAGAAAGTCTAACAATCCCACTTTTTATTTTTTTTTAAAATATGAATAAAATAAGTCTTAAAAAAAGGATAAAAAATTAAATTAGGAATATTAAAAAAATATTTTTAAAAAAATATTTAAAATCAAAAATATTAAACGGAAATTAGAAAATCTAAAAATCATTCGTTATTCTTGAAAAAAATATTTTAAATTAAAAATATTAAAAAAATAATCTTAGAAAATTTTAAAACGTTATCCTTTATCGTTGATCCCACTTTTAAAATATTTTTTTTTTTAATATCAATAAAATAAATTTAAAAAACCTACGCTATCATTGAATAGCTATTTAAAAAAAAATAATAAATAAATAAATTAAGAGCATTAAAAAAAATATTTTTAATCTAAAATATTAAGAAGAAATTAGAAAATCTAAAAATCATTCGTTATCCTTGAAAAAAATATTTTGAAAATTATAAAATAATCTTAGAAAATCTTAAAACGTTATCCTTGATCTCACTTTTAAAAATATCAAAAAAAAAAAAAAAAAAAATAAGTCGTATAAAATCTAAAAAAATCTAAAAAACACTACGCTATCCTTAGAAGGGTATTTTTCAAAAAAAAAAAAAAATAAATAAATAAATAAATTAATTAAGAATATTGTTGTTGCAAAATCGTCAGACAAAATCCCATTATTGTTGTTTTTATAAAAACAACGTTTGTTTATTAGTGGAGAACGATGGTAATGTTTACCAGGGGGTAAGGCAGGGAATACCTAGGTTTCGGAAAGAGCCACCAATCCTCATCAGTTCCCTTGTTTCTTGTCTGGGATATTCTCCCCAGAAGTTATTTTAAAAAATAACTTCTATGACAAAAAACATTTTTTTACCCAAGTGACGAGATCGTAAGCTCAATAGAAGAGGAACAAAAGAATTACATAAAACTAAAATTCTTTTGGAAAATCTTCTAAATCTTACAACCGCACTTATAAATAATTTCGGAAAATCTTAAAATATTATCTTTGAAAAAATGTCTTTTAAAAAATATTTTAAATTAAAAAAAATAAATCTTGGAAAATCTAACAATCCCACGTTATCCTTGAAAAAATATTTTAAATTAAAAATATTAAAGAAATAAATCTTAGAAAATCTTTGAAAAAATATTTTTTAAAAACTATTTTCAATTAAAAAAATGAATCTTAGAAAATCTGTTGAAACCCTAAGTTATTATCCTTGAAAAATACACTTTATCCTTGAAAATTTTCGTTTTAAATCAAAAAAATCCTTGAAGATATATTTTGTGTTTACAAATCCACGTTGTTATTCTTGAACAATTGTTTTGTTGACAACCCAAGTTATTATCCTTGAACATTTTTTTTTGTTTAAAAATACACGTTATCCTTGACCAAATATTTTTTTTAAATCACAAAAAAAAATCCTTGAAGAAATATTTTTTGTTTAAAAATCCACGTTGTTATCCTTGAATAATTGTTTTGTTGAAAATCCAAGTTATTATCCTTGAACATTTTTTTGTTTAAAAATACATGTTATCTTTGAACAAATATTATTTTGTTAAAAAATCCATTTTGTTATTATTGAATAATTTTTTTAAAGTCCATCTTATCCTTGAACAAAAATTTTCATTAAAAATCCACGTTATCCTTGAATAAATATTATTCTGTTTAAAAATCCACGTTGCTATTCGTGAAAAAATATTTTAAAAAAAAATTTTAATTTTTTAAACGCCTTAAAAAATATTTTGTTTTAAATGATCCAAAACAATATTTTTGAAACAATATTTTTCATAATTATTATTTTCCTAATCCTAAAGGACCCTTTAGAAGTTCCTTTTTATTTACTTACAATGTTTTCCTAAATATTTTTCTTACAAACCCAAGTTATCCTTAAACAAATATTTTTTTATAAATTTTATTTTTTTAAATCCTTCAAAAAAATATATTTTTTTAAAAATTGCTTCAGTCCTTGATAAAATAATTTAAAAAATCACATCTGTGAAAAAATATTCCTCTTGAAAAAAATATTATTTACATATTTTTATTTCCTATGATATTTTTTCCCTAATCCTAAAGGATCTTTAGAAGTTCCTTTTGATATTTATTATATATAAAAATGTCCTTCTTGGAAACATATTTTTTTTAAAATTTTTTTATTTCCCAAAATATTTTTTTTAAACCTAAAGGACCTTTATGAGTTTTTTTATTTACCTGAAAATTTTTCCTAAATATTTTTCAAAACAAAAAATATATTTTTGTCTTAAAGCCTTAAAAAATATTTTTTTAATAATCCAAATTGCTATTTGGTCCTTGATAAAATAATTAAAAAATACCTTTTGAAAAAAAATCCTTTTAACTTTTTTTTTTATTTTCTAAAATATTTTTTCCTAATTTTAAAGGACCTTTAAAAGATCCTTTTTATTTTCTAAAATATTTTACCTAAGTATTTATCTTAAAAATCCTTGAAAAAATAAATATTTTTTAACTCTTTAAAAAATCCAAGTTACTTATTTAGTCCTTGATAAGATATCTAAAAATTCCCTCTGTATTCCCTCCCTTTTTATAAAAAGTATGTGTTTTTAATTTTTCATTTCCTAAAATCTTAAAGGTCCTTTAGAAGTTCCTTTTTATTTACCTAAAATATTTTTCCTAAATTTTTCTTAAAAATCCAAATTATGCTTGAACAAATATTTTTTAAAAAAAATTTTTAAAATACTTATTTTTTTAAATACTTAAAACATTTTTTTTATTTTTTTGTTTGATAAAATAATTTATAAAATTCCCTTTGGAAATAATATCCTTTTAAAAAAAATATTTTTTTAATTTTTTTTTTATTTTTATTTTCTAAAATATTTTTTTCCTTATCCTAAAGGACCTTTAGAAGTTCCTTTTTATTTACAAAATAAAATTTGTTTAAAAAATCACAAATTCTAAACCTCTATGGCCCGACTATGCTCCATTAGAGCATCCAGAATTTTATCCATTTGACTGCTGCAGCTACTCAGGCAGATATCGGCATAACGACTTAGGAAGAACATATATCTCTCCAAATCGTCTAGGGGACAATCCTTGAAGCCATTTCGACTGCCAATGCGACTAATATCGCAAACAATCGATTTTATTTTGGCCAAATATTCGGGAGTTCCCTTGAGTCGTTCCAATGAGTCACAAGACAAATTCAGAGGATTTTGATTGCCTGACATGCGTTCCTGTACCGAGCTCAACATTTGCTGATGATCCTGTAGGGTATTGAGGATTTCCGGGAGTTTTGTGTCATCCAGGGAATTTTCGATGGGTTTGTCTTGGGGGGCGTTGTGTTGGAATAGCTGATCCAGGGGCTCATTTTCATAGCCCAGACAGAAAGAATCTTCGGACATTAGCATTGCCTCGCTGTTGCGTGGCATCTCAAGATCCTCGTTATCCAGACAGGATAAATCAAATTGCTTTCCCTGATTGGAAAATGGGGAATAGGATTCCTGTTCCTCCTCCTCGCCCTCGGATTGATCCAGGTCACTGACCGGCACTGGTTTGGTATTGGGCCAGGAATATTTACTGCGTCCCTCAAGACCATTGCTGGTGCCGGATTGTAGACCCACCAGCATACTGTAGTTACTTTCCATGGAAAATTTCGGTGACTGTGACCAATTTTCGGGAACATTGGAAAACTCCACATCATCCACACCGAAACGTAGCTGGCCATTTTCTTCCACCGTGGCCCTGATTAGCTCGAAAATCCTTTGGATTTTTGTGGGAGCCAATTTTTTGCCACTAAAGGGTATGACCAAATCTCCGGTGGAGAACCAATATTGGGAAACTCCTTCGGTCTGGGGTAGACGTGAGATATTTTCCAGTTCCTTTTCCTCTTCAACGCTTGCCTCTGCTCTGGGCAAGTGGTGGACCGCAAAACGTTGCTGATCAATGCCGAAATGCATTTCCTTGGTCTCACAGCTACGCTGCGAGAAGATTTCATAGAGCAGCTTGAGACGTTCCTTTTCCGATTTTTGCAGATCAAAGGATAGATTGAAGTCGCTGGATTTAATCCAAAACCTGGAGGCCTTGGCGCCCGCGGTGATTCCCGTTATCTCGGCCGTGGACATGTCGAGGGTGGGGGCATTGGCAAAAAAGGCATCGGTATTGCAGAGATTCCTTGGCAATTTCATTTCATGATGTTCCAGTGGGTGATCCTCCCGTATGACCTGCATGGCAATGGAGCTGCGCCGTGATTCGCTGTCATAAATGGAGCGGCGTCGATTTTTCAGTGGCACGGAAATGGGACTGAACAACTGCTGCTGACCCAGGGAGCTGTGATTGAAGTTTCCCGTCTGCTGGCTTTTGATGGGCGTGGAAAAGCCGGAAGGATTTTCCGGTATCCTTTGGGAACTCTCAAAGGAGGTTTGACGTTTGAGGAGTATGGGTTTACGCTGTGGCTTGATAGGGCTGTCCATGTCATTGGATCCAGTTTCAAAGCCTTGATCGAAACTTAAATCATTCGCAAGACGTTGATCTGCCAGTTTTCCCTCACCCATGTCCAAGTCATTGAGACTTTGATTGTTGGAGGGTGGAGGGGAAAATACGGTTAGGGTATAGGCCGACTTGATTTTGCGTGGCGAGTTCACCACCCTCAGCAGGGATTTGTCCAACTCCACAAAACTGGGATCTGTGGGCGGAGATTCAACACTGCTCAGATTCAATGGCTGAGGTCGCACAGCTCCTGTAGATTTTTTGGGTCTCTCAGGTTTCATTTCCGTCTCGGAATCTGTGGAGGAAATTGCCTTGGTCTCCACCAAACAATGATCCTTTTTCCAGCTAAGCGAGCGGCGCATTTTCTTTTTGCGCAAAGGTTTAATGGGCCTCTCAGGCTCCTTCAGGCAGGGTTGGGGTGTAACCGCTTTTTGTTCTTCGTCGCTGGTGTTCTGGAGAGGAGAAATCTGGAAATTAGTGGATTTTCCTGGCTGAGAATCCTTTAAATGTCTCCTTACCTTGGTCAAATTCGAAACACCCGACTCACTTTCCTCAGCCTCCGATGGCTTGGCCGAGGAGCAGAGCGACGAAGTTAAGCTGCTAGGGTCACTGCTTCCGGCTTGCGGCACAGCGGGGGCTTGTCGCTTCTTGGGCCTCAATTTGGGCGCCATTTTCTTTTGTTTCTCCTCCACATCTTCCAGTTTGACAATGGCCTCCTCCAGCAGCCTATCAATGGCCGATTTTTGTTTTTCCTCATCCATTTCGGATATTTGGGATTGTTGAGACTCCTCTTCTCGCTGGTCATGTTTCTCCTTGAGCCAGGAGTAGAAAAGTTGCTCCAATTGCTGATTGGCCAGACAGGAGTGAGGGGTGAGTATCTCCGAACGATTGGCCCGGATTTGTTTGGGTGTGGCATAGGATAGAGGTTCTTCTGGTTTTGCGGCCTTAAAGACCAGCTGCTCTATGTTGCTGCGTGAGAGGGAGCGTGAGCGGCGGGGGCCTTGATAGCTCGACTTATTTGTGGCTTTGAGATCCTCAAATTCTTTGGATTTCGGGATAGAGTTGCGGCTGGGACGTTGTTCGCTTGCAGTGGCGGAATTAATTTTCATTTTCTCTTCTCTTTGTTGCTGAACACTTCCTGCACACCTGGCCTCCAGTTGCTGGCGCAGCTGCTTGACCGATTCCTGTTTCTCATTGACCACTTCGCCGCGGGCCACTTCTTTTTGTATGCTGGCCTCAATTAGTCCGGCATGGCGCCCAAAGCGGGGATTCTTCCTGGACATATCCTCCACAAATTGGGTGTACAGCAAGGCCTTGTCCTTGACACTGAGTCGGGAGAATAGATCCTCGGCCACAAAGCAACTGGGTTTCCTTTGCAATCTCGACTTGGATTTGGTGCGAGGACTGGGCACGGGGGCCTTTTCCTTGTTGTGGCGCAAACGAGGCATGGGCAGGGGTTTGGGGAGCTGATTCGCATTTTCATTTGCCTTTTTCATGGTGACCACATCCTTGGCCATGATTTCCGTATCTCTTCGTATGATCTGAGAGATTTTATTATTAAACATGGAGGCCATTTGTTTAACCATGGATTTGGTTCTCATTTTTGGAGATTTGGGTTTCACGATCTTCGTGATATCATTCGAAAAGTGTTGGTGTTCGTATTTTTGCCTCAATTCCTGGATACTGGGACGTTGAGGTGCTGGATATTTCTTGCGTGAGGGCAGAGGTGATGATTTTTCCTGCTCTTGCACAGCTGAGATAATAACTTCCGAGGTCATCATTTTGAGGTGAGAATTGTTTTCTTTTGTTAGACAAAAATTAGATTTCAAATTTGCTTAGAGCCTTGTTAACGTTAGACGTTACAGTTTAGAACTGATGCTGATTTGCCCAACTGGCCGGAGTATAAATATCCGAAAAATTTCACTAGGTAAAGGATTTTTTTGACGCACGCACACGAGAGGACAGGTCGAATTCTAATTCGAAGATTTACAAATGGTGGGTAAATCCTGCCAGGACAAAATATAACTACCTGTGCCGCAGAGGGTTAAGGGTTACTTGGGCGACAAGCATTTTATTTTTGGGCTACACAAGTAAGGCTACCTGTTAACCCATGCATGTGCAATATTTGAGCAATATTGCAGCTGTTCAGGATCTCTTAGGAGCATTCAAGGAAATCAGATTGATTATGGTGGGGGGAGATTAGAGGTTTCCCTTAAATTAGGATAATTACTAGGAAAATTGGGACAATTTAAGAAATCGCAGTTTGCATTTAAATCTTCCGCAGAATCCTTAGAAAATCGACAGACATAGGAAATCCTTAGAAAATATTTGAAAATTCGTTCTTGGGAGACTTTAGAAAAAAAGGGGTCAAAGTTCACTTTAAAGGTCCTTAGAAAATGCCATGAAAATCCACTTTAGAAATCCTCACAGAATACGCATGGAAAGTCCTTGAAAAATTCACTAAAAAATAGGTTGGAGTTCCTTTGAAAATTCATTAAAAATATGCCTCGGAAGTCCTTAGAAAAGTCTTAAAAAATCACTTGGACGATCCTCATTTAGAGACAAAATTCACCTAAAAGGTCCTTAGGAAAATTTCATGAAAAATTCACCTTAGAAATCCTTATAAAGATCCGCATAGGAAGTCATTGTCAATTTTAATAAAATATAGGCTGGAGATCCTTTGAAGATTCATCAGGAATACCTCTTGGAAGTCCTTAGAAAAGTCTTAAAAAATCTCTTGGACGATTCGCATTTAGAGCCATTACATTTCAAGCTCTTACAAAATTCTTTAATGAAGTCCCTTAAATGTAAAGGTCCTTATAAAATTCCTCCTTAGAAATGGTGGAAAATGTATGGAAAATTAACGTAGCATATCCTTAGAAAATATTTTAAAAATCTATCTTTAGAGACCTTACAAAAATTACCTAAAATCCGCTTGGGAAGTCCTTAAAAATAGAGGACAAAATTCACCTAAAAGGTCCTTGGGCAATACCATTAAAATTCACCTTAGAAATCCTCATAAAATCCGCATGAAAGATTCTTGAAAAATTCAATAAAATATAGGTCGGATGTACTTCGAAGATTCTTTAATAACACGCTTTGGAAGTCCTTAGAAAATTTTTGAATAATCACTACAGTACTTTGAAAATTCCATAAAAATTCGGAAAAATCTCTTTGAAGGAAATTAGTAAAAAATTCATAACAAAATCATCTTGGAAGTCCTTTTGAATTTAGAACCTACACTTTTTAAGTCCTTATAATATTCCTTTAAAATGGTCCTTAAAAAGAAACTTCACTTTGAAGATTCTTAGAAAATTCCGTAAAAATCTAGAAAATTATCTTTCTTTCATCTTGGAAATCCTTTAAATATTCAATAAATTATAGGTTGCTTGTCCTTTGAAGATTCATCAAAAATCCGCCTTGGTAGTCCTGAGAAAATTTTTAAAAAAAATCACTTGGACAGTACCTTAAGGAAGTCCCTTGAAAAAACTCAGTTTGAAGGTCCTTAGGAACTTAGGAAAAATTGACGAAACAAATCCTTAGAAAATATTTTAAAAATCTATCTTTAGAGACCTTAGATATCCACTTAATTCCGCATGGGAAGTCATTTAATAATTAGGGAACAAAATTAAATTTAAGGGTCCTTAGAAAATGCCATGAAATTAGAAATCCTCATAAAATCCAAGTGGAATGTCCTTGGAATGTTCTATAAAATATGGGTTGCAGATCCTTTGAAGATTAATTAAAAATCCGCCTTGGAAGTCCTTAGAGAATTTTTAAAAAATTTCTTTCACAGTCTGTCTACAAATTTCAAGTCCTTATAATATTCCTTTAAAGTGACCCTAAGAAGAAAATTCCATAAAAATTCGGAAAATTCTCTTTGAAGGAAATTAAAACTTGAAAGTCCTCAAAAAATTAAAAAAAAAACATAATTAAAAAAAAAAAAAAATATAGCATGTATATCCTTTGAAGATTGAAAAACATTTGTCTTGGAAGTCCTTAGAAAATTATTAAAATGTCACTTGGACGGTCCGCATTCAAAATTCCTTTAAGAACTCCTATAAAAAAATCACTTTGAGGGTCCTTAGGAAGTTTCATAAAAATTCACAGTGGAAGTCCTCATAAAATCCATACTGAAAGTCCTTAGAAAACTTGTGAAAAATAAGGTCCGTGATTGAAAATCCGCCCTGGATAAAATTGGATTTTATTAAAATTTTTTTTAAAGACCTTAATGTCTGTAACTTGGATAACATTTACAACCTACTTCTTTTCGTTCGGAAGCTAGAGTGACTTCCACAGACGGACGGACATCGCTATCAAGAATATATATCTAAAATGTATATTCCGAGGTGTTACAAACTTAATATACCCTCCATACTATGATGGAGGTTAAAAAAATTATTTTGAAAAAAAAAAAAAAAAAAATTAAAAATACAGAAACATCCAACTAAGAATCCCTAAAAATGCAATAAAAGTCGGGTTGCATATCCTCAAAAGATTTAATAAAAATCGGAATGGAAGGTGTTCCTTTTTAGTCCTTCTAAAAACGATTTCCAACTCATGCTAGAAGTCCTTAAAAAAATTAAAAAAAAAAAGAGAAAATTTAGTAAAAATCTTTTTTGGAAATTTTTCGAAAATTTATGAAAAATCCAAATATTTATTAAAAATACATGTCCTTGGAAAATTCATATAAAACCGACTTCCTAAGTCAATGGAAAATTAACTTTGGAAGCCCTCCTAAGTTCCTCAGAAATTTCGATAAGAGTTCACGTGTAGAGTTCTTTGAAAAGTCACTTAAAATTCCTATTTAAAGACCTTAGATATTTTATTAAGAAGCCTCAGGATGGAAATTTATTAAAAATCCACACTGAGTGCCCTTAAAAAATTTCTTAAAATTCGCACTTTGCACCTCCATAGGAAATACAATAAAAATTTCTTATTTGAAAGATCATGGAATTTTTTTTTAATCCACGTTAAAAGTTGAAAAAAATAATTCAGATTGGGAGTCCCTAGACAATTTTTTAAAAATTCACACAGGAAGTCGAGTTTGTGCAAAAATCTTTAACAAGGCATCATTTTAGATGGATGACGCCAAAAACAAATATATTCTCCATCAAATTTCACTATAAGTCACCAAAGAAAAGAAATCTCTACTACCATTGCATATCAAACACAAAAAAAAAAAAAAAAAAATAAAAAAATCTCGAAAATATTTCTTAATTTTTTTATAACATTTTTCCCGACCTTTTTTCGAGTAGATGCCTGAAAGTAGCACAAAATTTTGTTTCAGGCAGAAGATGTCAGGAGATAAAATATTTTACACAAAATTTCACTATAAATCTCAGAATAAACTATATATCTGGGTTTAATAGTTTTTAAGAAAATTACATTCGAAATGTGGGTACTACAAGTAAAATTTTGGTGTTGGCTTTTTTTGCTGCTAATTTAACACGTTTCCAATCCGAGTCAAAATCTCCCTTTATAGTTCATTTTTTGGGGAAGGTGTCAAAGGGAAAAATATTCCAGATCGAATTTCATTATGAGCCTCTGAACAAATGAAATCTGTATATTCAATATTTACCCCAGAAAAATATCATAAATTTCGTTACATATATTCATATGTATTGCAAAGCCTTTTCTGGTTTAGAGTCGTACTGTATGTGAGTTTATGCAAATATCTCCAACAAACCATCATTTAAGACTGATGACGTCAAAGGCAAAAATGTTCTGCATCAAATTTCACTATAAGTCACCAAAGAAAAGAAGTCGCTATTTCCATTGTATATAAAAAAAAAAAAAATAAAATAAAATAAATAAATAAATAAAAAAAACTCGAAAATATTTCTTAATTTTTTTATAACTTTTTTCCCGACCTTTTTTCGAGTAGACGCCTTGAAAGTAGTACAAAATTTCGTTTTAGGCAGAAGATGTCAAAAGAAGGAATATTCTACACAAAATTTCATGATAAATTTCAGAATAAACTATATCTCTAGGTTTAATAGTTTATAAGAAAATTACCTTTGAAATTTATGTACTACAGGTGACAGCTTTCTATTGGCTTTTTTTGCTGTTAATTTAACACGTTTCGAATTTGAGTCAAAATCTCACTTAATACTTAATTTTTTGGGGAAAGTGTCAATGGAAAAAATATTCTAGATCGAATTTCATGATGAGTCTCTGATCAAAAGAAATTTGTAAACCTTATATATAACATAGAAAAAATTAATATATTTGGGATTTAAAAAAAAACCCTATAAATTCATATTTTCAGGGTCAAAGACGTGCTGTGTGTGAGGTAATGCAAATATCTCGAACAGAGCATAATTTAAGAGGGATGTCGTCAAAGACAGAAATATTCTCCATCAAATTTCACTATAAGTCACCAAAGAAAAGAATTCGCTATTTCCATTGTATATCAACAAAAACAAAAAAAAAATAATTAAATAAATAAATAAAAAAACTCAAAAATATTTCCTAAATTTTTTATCACTTTCTCCCGGCATTTATGCGAATAGACGCATGAAAGTAACATAAAATTTAATTTTAGGCAGCAGATATTAAAAGAGGAAATATTCTACACAACATTTCAATACATATCTCAGAATAAACTATACCTCTAGGTTTAATAGTTTTTAAGAAAATTACATTTGAAATTTAAATACTACATGGAGACATTTTTGTGTTGACTTTTTTTGCTGTTAATTTAAAACGTTTCCACTCCGAGGCAAAATCTCCCTTAATAATTAATTTTTTGGGGAAAGTGTGAAAAGAAGAATTATTCTAGATCGAATTTCATTGTGTGTCTCTGAACAAATGAAATTTGTGTATTCAATATTAACTATAGAAAATGGGGTTTAAAAACCCCTATATATTCATATGTATTAAAAAGGCTTTTCAGCGTTAAAGTCGTACTGTGAGTGAGTTAATGCAAAAATCTCCAACAAACCATAATTTAAGAGGGATGTCATCAAAGACAAAAATATTCTCCATCGAATTTTACTATAAGTCACCAACGGAAAGAAATCAGTATTTTCATTGCATACAAAAAAAAAAAAATAAAAAATAAAAACTCGAAAATATTTCCTAAATTTTTTATCACTTTTCTCCTCGGTCTTTTTTCGAGTAGACGCATGAAAGTAGCTTAAAATTTCGTTTTAGGCGAAAGGTGTTAAAGGAGGAAATATTCTGCACAACATTTCATGATAAATCTCAGAATAAACTATATCTCTAGGCTTAATAGTTTCTATGAAAATTACATTTGAATTTTATGTACTACAAGTGAAATTTATGTATTGGCTTTTTTGCTGTTAATTTAACACGTTTCCACTCCGAGGCAAAATCTCCTTTTATGCTTATTTTTTTGGGGAAAGTGTCAAAGGAAAATATGTTCTCCATCAAATTTCACTATAAGTCACCAAAGAAAAGAAATCTCTATAGTAATTGCAAATCCAAAAAATATGTGAATTAATGTTCCCAAAAAATAACCGAAATTATTAAGGCTTTTCAGCGTTAAAGTCGTACCCTGTGTGAGTTTGTGCAAAAATCTCCAACAAATCATCATTTAAGACGGATGACATCAAAGACAAATATGTTCTCCATCAAATTTCAGTATAAGTCACCAACGGAAAAAAATCTCTATTTTCATTGCATACTAAAAAAAAATAAATAAATAAATAAAAAAACTTGAAAATATTTTATCATTTTTCCCGGTCTTTTTTTGAGTAGACCCCTGAAAGTAACATAAAATTTCGTTTTAGGCGAAAGGTGTTAAAACAAGAAATATTCTACACAAAATTTCATGATAAATCTCAGAATAAACTATATATCTAGGTTTAATAGTTTTTAAGAAAATTACATTTGATTCACTACAAGAGAACTTTATTACACATAAAGTTTATTTGCTTTTAATTTAACACGTTTCCGCTCCGAGTCAAAATCTCCCTTAATAATTAATTTTTTGGGGAAAGTGTCAAAGGAAAATATGTTCTCCATCAAATTTCACTATAAGCCACAAACGGAAAGAAATCTCTATAGTTATTGTAAATACAAAAAATATGTGAATTAATGTTCCCAAAAAAATAACCGAAATTATTAAGGCTTTTCAGCGTTAAAGTCGTACCCTGTGTGAGTTTGTGCAAAAATCTCCAACAAAGCATAATTTAAGACAGATGACGTCAAAGACAAATATATTCTCCATCAAATTTCACTATAAGTCACCAACCGAAAGAAATCTCTATTTTCATTGCATATCAAAAAAAAAAAAAAAAAAAACAAAAAAAAAAATTTGAAATTATTTAAAAAAAATTTATCTCTTTCTCCACGGTATTTTTTCGATTTGACGCCTGAAAGTAGTACAAAATTTCGTTTTAGGCAGAAGATGTCAAAAGATCAAATATTCTACACAAAATTTCACTATAAGTCTCAGAGTGAACTATATCTCTAGGTTTAATGGTTTTTAAGAAAATTACATTCGAAATAGATGTACCAGAAGTGAACTTTATGTGTACGCTTTTTTTGCTCTTAATTTAACACGTTTCCGCTACGAGCCAAAATCTCCCTTAATAATTGATTTTTCGGGGAAATTGTCAAAGGAAAAAATATTCCCCATCCTCTATAGATATTGTAAATCCAAAAAATATGTGAATTAATGTTCCCAAAAATATAACTGAAATTATTTCCTAATTTTTTTGATCAATTTTTTTTCGATTTTTTTTTCAATAAATAAAAAATAGTAAATAATTAAAAAAAATATTTTTTAAATATTTTTTAAACGTTTTTGAATGTTCAACATAAAAAAAAAATATTTTTTTAAAACTTTTATTTAAAAAAATATTTTTTTTTATTCATTTTTCTAATCAAATCCCTTTTCACCCCAAAATGGCACCCAAATAATTTATTTCAAAAACACAACCAAGTTTGTTTTTCCGAAGTCGGCAAATTTTCTTCTTCTTTATTTTTTTTTTCAAATTTCAACTTATACACTAACATGGTCCGGATGATCTTTAGAAGATCTTTTTTGTAGGCTTACATATCTATCTAAAAATACGCTTAAAATTAATACCTTAAAAACGAAGCTATGCAAAAAAAAAAACCTTAGCCTTTTTGGAAGGCCGTAGTCGAGTCATTTTTAAAATGTTTTGGAAGGAATGTTGTTTCGGGGGAGGGTTGAGGGGGGTTGGTACAGTTGAAATTCTGCAATTTTTTTTTCGAAGAGAAATTTTTAGGCCTGAAATGAACGCTGATGCATGACCACATCCAAGATCTTTTCAATGTGGGCCGTGCAATTGGCCAGACAGAGATCGGCATAGCGACTCAAGAAAAACATGAAACTTTCCAGTTGCTCAATGGAGCAGGCATTGAATCCGTTGTTGCCTCGGCCAATGTTGTCAATGGCTGCAATGATGCTTCTTAGTTTCCGCATGTATTCCGGAGATTCACGAAATTGTTCGAGATTTTTGCCACTGCTGGTGGTACTGGAGTTGAGGGGGCCACAATGGAGCATGCGTTCTTCGAGGGACTTAAGTTTCTCTTGCTGATTATGCAGGGTCTTGAGCATCTCGGGCACGGTTAGCTCTGAGGCCATGGCCAATTTGTCGGTTTGAGTTTTACTTAAATTCAAATTTCGGGCATCCTCGAATAGCTGTTCCAAGGCATCGGGTGACTCTTCACTTTTAATGGACCCCGTGTCGGATTGATTGCCCAGCGCCGAAAAGCTAATGCTTTGCTCAAGTTCTACCGACTCAAAATCGGATTGATCCAAATCACTGGTCTTGAGGGGGGAGGAGACACTGGGCCAGCTATAGGTGGCATTGGTGCTGGTGGGTGTGAGGTTGGGAAAATTGGAAAATTCATAGGAATCAATGCCGAATCGCAGCTGGCCTTGATTGTCCACCATGAATTCTCGTATGTAGCTAAAGAAGGCTTGAATCTTGGCAGGGGTCATGGGTTTCCCGGCAAAGGGGAGAAGGACATCTCCCGTGGAGAACCAGTATTGCGAACAGTTTTCCATTTGTGGTATCTTTTTGAGAATATCCTCTTGGCTGAGAGGACACTCGGCGGAGAATTTCTGCGAATCAATGCCAAAGGACATGTCCCGATTCTCGGCACATTTCTGAGAGAAAATGTTGCTGAGCAACATCAGGCGCTCACTCTCATAGAAGTGGATATTCATGGCGGTGGTGAAATCGCCAAAGGAGATCCAGAACTGGGAGCTCTCCACCTTGTGGCTAACACCCAGAGAGGGGTGGGAGGTCGATGAGGAGTAGCTACGCTGTCCCGCATAGCTAACCTCTCCATTAAAATAGCTACCCGCCATGTGATAGGATTCCGAGCTATTGCTGTACTCCAGCTCCTGGGAATCCTCCAGAGAGCAGTCTTCTTTTATCACCTGCATGGTGTGGTGTTTCAGATGATGAGGACTGTTCAGGGGAATGGGGCTGATCATGTGCTTCTGGTTGGCCTGGCCCTGTTGGCTGGCGGTAAACATCCGCTGAATTGGATTCTCTTTGTTGGGTGTGGAGAAATTCTTGGGATTCTCTTCGGGTTTTTCCAACTCCCCACTGGACATGGACTTGCGGGGCAAACGTATGGGTGATTCCATCTCATTGGAACCCGTCTCGAAACCCTGATCTATAAAACTATCCATCATCAGACGATCCTGTTCCAATTCCAATTTATTTTTCTCCAAATCCGTAAATTCGGTGGACACCGATTTGTGTTTCAATTGCTGGCGACCGAAGTTGTCGGCCTCCTCGCAACCTGCCTCCAAAAGTGAGGGCCACGAACGGGAGATATCTTTGCATGGTGAGCGTGGCAAATCGGAGTCACCGTACTCACTTTCGGTGGGCGGTGAGGGGGAGGACATCACGGTCAGGGTATAGGCATCCTTGATTTTCGAGGGTGAATTGATTTGACGCATCAGTGAACGATCCAGTTCGAGGACACTAAGTTCTTGGCCCGCTCCCACACTGGCCTGGCTGGCCTGCTCGGAGCTGAGCGAGGAATTAATGGTCTTGAAGAGTAACTTTTTGACATAGGCCGAGCATTTTTTCGACTTGGAGAGGGTACCCGTCAGGGATTTATTGCTGAGGGAACGACAATCGGAATCTGAGTCCGTGGAAGCAATGGGGTTTACATCAACCAGGGAGTAGTCCTTTTTCCAGGTCAGAGAACGCCTTAATTTTTTCTTGCGCAGGGGTTTTTGGGTTTCCGCCCTGGCCACCGGTGTGTCGAGTGAATCCTTTTCAGTGTTCGAATCTTCGCTAGAGGTCTGGGGAGAGGTGGGGAGGTTTAGGAGATTTTTCTTTGGAAATGGTTGAGAGCCGGAACTTACCTTGGTTATACTAGCCACACCCAAATCACTGTCCAGGGATTCTTGGGATTGGGAAAGGTCTTCGTGAGGGAGATTTTCTTTTTTGGTTTCTGTTTTGTCCTCCTTTTCTTTTTGGCCGTCCTGCTCCGGCTCCTCAATGGGTAACTCCACCTCTATCACCGAGACATCAATGGAGCTCTTCTCCTCCAGCGTCTCCTTGATAATCTCTATGGCACTCTGCTCCTTTGTGCTCTCCTCTCGAGTCTCCTGTGCCTCCAATTTATTAATGGCCTGCTCCAGCAGCTGATCCACCTTATCCTTGGGTATGACATTATCCCTCGAGTTCTTGGGCACAATTTCAATGACATCCCGTTTATTGTGCACCGGTGTAATGTCGAAGACCACCCCGTTCTTCTCCTTTAGCCAGTTATAGAAAAGCTTTTCCAAATGTTGATTCTGAAAAAACATTTTCGGTGCCAGACGTTCGTGTTGGGTGCGGCGGATTTTCTTGGGCGGTGCAAAGGGTTCCACAAGGACGGAGGAACGTATCATTTCCTGGGTTCTTTTAAAAGTCGTTTGCGGTCCAATGACGCCCAAATCGGAGAGGAAACGGACATCGCGTTTCTTTCGCGCCGTTCGGGGTTTGGTGGCGTACTTTTTTGCCTCCGGACTGGGTTTGAGGATGACGGTAAGGGTGCTGACATGTAGCGGATCTTCGGTGTCATCGTCCTCTTGGCTAAATGTGGTGGTGGTGTTATTGTGGCCGGGTGTTTGAGGTCCATTGAGATCTTCAAATTTCCTGGCCTTGGCCTTGGGGGGTGTTGAATCCAGGCCGGGAGATTTCTTGAATCTTTGCAGGGTCTTGGTCAGGGCATTGGGTGTGGAGGACTTGGTGGGTGTAATTTTAGCTTCAAGGGAGGCCCGCAAATGCTTAACCGTTCCCTGCCTCTCACACACCACTTCGCCGCGGGATATTTCCTTTTTGACATTGTTCTCCAAAACCTGGCCATGTTTGGAGAATTTCGGATTTTTCCTCGACATATCTTCGATGAATTTGTTGTAGAGCAAGGCCTTATCCTTGACGGAGAGCTGTTGGAAAACACTCTCAGCCACCAGGCAGGTGGTGCTGGGCTGCCTTTCCAAAGGCTTCTTCTTGGAGGGACTTGCCGCGAGGGATAGGGAAGAAATGCTGGCGGTCTTGTTTAGCTGGCGTCTCTTGAACAATGGACTGGCCCTAGGGCTGGGTAGCTTGGCAATGAAGGTGGGCATTTTGGGTTTCAGTTTCGGCGACTTGGGTTTCACCAAGGTTGAGGTGAAATTTGGCGAGGCAATTGAGGAGAGGCCTGGCGATATGGGTTCAGTGGGTGTTTGGGGTTCCTCTTCCAACTCATCCTTGGGTTTGACCTCCTCCTGATTCGGAGTGGGGCACTTGCGCATAATCGAATTCATTTTGTTGTTAAACAACAAAGCCATTTGTTTGACCTTGGATTTTCGCAACATTTTGGGGCTCATGGTGGCCGATTTCAGGGGAGATTGGCTGGGTTTTGCTCCAGCTTCAGGAGACAACATCAAAGCCGCCATTTGTTTGACCCTGGAACGTTTTAACATTTTCGGACTCAAAGTCAATGTTTTGTTGGGTGAAAAGTTCTCCTTGTCCTCCGGCTTTGGACTCTGCTCATAGCGTTTCTTTAACTCTCCCACCACACTGCTGGAGTTGTGGGAGAGGGCAACCTCAGCTGTGGGCTTACTTTTCCTCTTGGCCATGGGGGAGGGGGTCTTTTGAGCCTTGCTGCGAAACGAGGCCACTGCCGAGGCCACCTTACCTTTGGCCCGCAATTTCACGGGGGTACTTTTACCCGAACTGTCCGGCACCTGGACATCCTCATCGAAATACTTCATTAGGTTATCAATGCTTCGCAGCAGGACAGTTTTATTCATGCTCGCATCGAGCTCATTTTGATGTTCCAGGGCATTCAGGAATTGATCATCATCGACATTGGTGCACTCGAATAGCTCCTCCCGGGTCATGGTGGCCACCATGGTGTGATGACGTGGCCGTCGCTGGGATCTACGCTGGCGATTATTGCGTTCAATTGCCTCGGAGAGTGTTACGAAATCATCGAAATCATGATCCTTAAAATCGGTGGTGTTCACAACCAGATGATTGGCTGCCGATTCTCCTGACTCCAACGTCTCATCCTTGTTGTTGGCCGATTGTGTCTTGAGAACCATGTCTAAAATTTGTTCTACGGTGGGATAAATTTTGGCGAGTTTTTCAAAAACAGAAAATCTTTTACGAAATGTTTACGTTAGACGTTCACACAAGTAACTGATGCCTGGCTCAGGCCACGGCCGAACTTATATAGGAAAAATAACAAGGATCCTCTCACACAAAGATACCAGGTAGCAGATTTCGATTCTGTCTGGTTGGATTTAAGGCCGAATGCACGGCATCATAAAATTCTTCCTTCCCCTGCCTTCCCTTGATTTTCCAGAAGCAGGCTGTTAATGAGATATTGATCCTTTTCGTGGGTATCCTTTTCGCTCGGGCCACTCCAATTATTACCTGCTGAGATTTGAAGAGGTTTTGTGCGGAATTTCGCGATTTCTATGGCAGCTGCCCACAACTTCTTAGCGAAATTCCTAAGAATCCTTTGCTAATTACTTTTCGTCAAAATATCTCAAAAAAGAGGAAGAGACGAAGAGAAAATGTCCAGGGATTTCAGGACGAGTAGGAGAAAATGACATTTTGTTACAGGAAATTGGATTAAGGAGTCAGAGATTTAGTTCGAAAATGTTGAGGAATAATATTTTTTTTAAGAGACCAACAAGAGAAAAAAAAATTCCAAAGGACACAGAGTCATTGCTAGGTCCTTGAAATAAAATTAAATATTTTTTTCAGACTATTTTTAAAAATAATTTCCAAAAAATTTGGATCCCTCAATCCTAAATATTTCTAAAAAATCGTTTGGAATTCAAATTTGAATTTTTTTTTAATATTCTTTTTTTATAAAAAAATAGTTTCCAGGGCACAAGAAGTTATTTCTAGGTCTTTCAAAAAATATTTAAAAAAAACGGAATTTCTAAGATTCTGGAAAAAATTAAAAAAGCACGATCATGCTATGTCTTTTTTGAAATAGATTTTAAACATAAAGCTTGTAGTGTTGCTTTCTAAATTATTTTAGAAATTGAATGTTATTCCGAAAAAATTGTACTTTCCTTCAATCCACCCTATTGTAATGGTTATTAAATAAAACTTTGGTTTTGCTTCCTTTCCTTTCCCTAGAAATGGAACAAAATTTTTTTAATTTTTGTTAAGGACTTGTATTTTCGAAGTTTTTTTGGTACAAGATTTTTTTTTTTTAATTTTTTCAAAGACGTGGATTTTTAAGGACATGAACTCTTTAAAAAAAATCAAATACGTGGATTTTCATAGACTTTTTCTAGGATTTTTTTTAAGAGTTCTTGAAGGATGTATTTTTTAATAAATTTTTCAAAAATGAAGGATTTTAAAGAATTTTTTGAAGGACTTAGATTCTTAAATTTAAGGACGAGATTTTTCATATTTTGTTTTTTTTCGGACGAGATTTGATATTAAGTATGGATTTTTTAAAGAATTTTCCAGACAAGATTTTTTCAGAATTTTTTTCAGGACAAAATTTTTTATGATTTTTTTCAAACACATGGCTTTTCAGGAGGTTGATTTTTACACAATTTTTCCAGGTCCTGATTTTTTTTAGGATTTTTGCTGGGACTTGGATTTTTTAATTTTTTTTTTTTTTCAAAGACTTGGATTTCTAAAAAAAATTCCAGGAGGTGTATTTTTACAGAATTTTGATATTTTAAATAACTTTTACAAGACGTTGATTTTTAAAGAATTTTTCCAGGACGTGGATATTTCAAAAATTCCAGGTCGTAAATTTTTTAAAGAATTTTTGCAGGACGTGGATATATAAAAAATCCAAATCGTAAATTGTTTAAAGAATTTTTCTAGGACGTGGATATTGAATAAAATTCAGGTCGTCAAATTTTTAAAGAATTTTTCCAGGGCGTGGATTTTTTTCAACATTTTTGCAGGACGTGGATTTTGAATAAAATCCAGGTCGTAAATTTTTTAAAGAGTTTTTTCAGGACGTGGATTTTTTCAACATTTTTGCAGGACGTGGATTTTCAATAAAATCCAGGTCGTATTTTTTTTAAAGAATTTTTTCAGGACGTGGATTTTTTTTCCGGGGCGCATATTTTTTAAAGAATTTTTCCAGGACGTGGATATTTAAAGTTTTTTTCCAGGACCTGCATTTTTTAAAGAATTTTTACAAGACGTGGATATTTTAAAGTAATTTCCAGGACATTGATTTTGTAAACCAATTTTTCCAGAACGAAGATTTGAAAAAAAAAATCCAGGACGTGAATTTAAAAAAAATCCAAAATATTTGTTTTTTAAAGAATATTTCCAGGACGTGGGTTTTTTAAATAATTTCTCCAGGACGTGGATTTTTTTTTAAATTTTCAGAACGTGGATTTTTTTAAAGAATTTCTCCAGGATGTACATTTTTTTAAATTTCCAGAACATGGATTTTTAAAAAAAAAATTCCAGGTGGAATATTTTTACAAAAATTTTCCAGGACGTGGATTTTTTAAAGAATTTTTCCAGAACCTGAATTTTTTTAAAGAAATTTTCCAGGACGTGGATTTTTTAAAGAATTTTTCCAGAACCTGAATTTTTTTAAAGAAATTTTCCAGGACGTGGATTTTTTAAAGAATTTTTCCAGAACCTGAATTTTTTAAAGAAATTTTCCAGGAGGTGGATTAAAAAAAAAACTCCAGGATGTGGATTTTATAAAGAATTTTTCAAGGAGGTGGATTTAAAAAAAAATCCAGGATGTGGATTTTTTGAAGAATTTTTCCAGGACGTAGATTTTTGAAAGGATTTTTCCAGGACATAGATTTTTGAAAGAATTTTTCCAGGACGTAGATTTTTTTAAGGATTTTATTTTAAGGACGTGGAGTTTTTAAAGATTTTTTCCAGGACATGGAGATTTTAAAGAATTTCTACAAAAAGTGGATTTAAAAAAAAATCCAGGACATGGATTTTCTAAACCAATTTCTCCAGGACGTAAATTTTTTAAGGAATTATTCCAGGACATGGATTTTCTAAACCAATTTCTCCAGGATGTAAATTTTTTAAGGAATTATTCCAGGACGTGTATTTTTAAAAATATTTTTCCAGGACAATATTTTTGATGTTCTTTTAAGGACTTCAATTTTTTTTAAATTTTCCAGGACAAGAATTTTTTTAAGGCCGTGAATTTTTTAAAACCTTTTTCCAGGACAATATTTTCGATGTTCTTTTAAGGACGTGGAATTTTTTTAATAATTTTTCCAGGATTTGGATTTTTTAAATAATTTTTGTCGGATTTGGATTTTTTAAATAATTTTTCCCCGGGCGTGGATTTCTTAAGGAATTTTTTTCAAGGACTTGGATTTTTTAAAGAATTTTTCCAGAACGTGGATTTTTTAAAAATTTTATTTTTTTAGATTTTCCAGGACTTGGATTTAAAAAAAGATGTCTCCAGGACAATATTTTTTAAGATTTTTTTTTCCAGGACGTGGGGTTTTAAAACATTTTTCCACGACAATATTTTTGATGTTCTTTTAAGGACTTGGATTTTTAGAATTTTTACAGAACAAGATTTTTTAAGAATTATTTTCAAGGACGTGGATTTTTAAAGAATTTTCTTCAAGGCCGTGGATTTTTTAAAATAATTTTTCCTAGACTTGGTATTTTTAAATAATTTTTCCCGGACGTGGATTTTTTAAAGAATTTTTTTCCAGGACCTGGATTTTTATAACACTTTTCCAGGACAAGATTTTTTAAAACTTTTTCCAGGTCAAGAATTTTTTCAGGACAGGATTTTTATGAATATTTTTCTAGGACAAGATTTTTGAAGAGTTTTTTTAAAGAATTTTTTTCAAAGACGTGGATTTCGTGAATTTTTCCTGGACAAAAAATTAACCCCTTCCTTCAATCCACCCTATTATAAAATTAAATAAATAAAACAGCACTTTTGCCCCTCTTTCCCCCTTCTAAGAAAAAAGCCCTTTTATCCCTTCAAATACACCATTGGCAGATGTCATAATTGCTGAAGGTAATTTTCAATAATAAAATAATATGTGTGTTACTTGTAGAAAAACGGTGGGGCGAGGGTGTCCCCAAGGGAAAAATTCACAATATTTTATTATGAGGAGGAGACAATAAAAAAGCGGTTACCCAAACTGACGTCAAGTGAAATAGTTTTATGGTGAGTGGTTGGTTGGCATTTGGATTATGACATGAAAACAAAAGGCAGCAACAACACACACTCGCAACAAGACGACAACAACAATAACGCGCCATACAAAAATTGACAATTACAATATTTCTCCAAGAAATGGAAATTATTTGCAAAAACTGCAAAACTACAAACGGCAATGCAAATTCCTTAGCTTTGGCGATGACGAGAGCAAAGCCCCAAATGTCAAGGTTATATTAATTCAGAGAAGAAAAAAATTTAAAACAATTAGTCTACCAAGGAATTTAATTGACTCAAGTTGTTTGAAATAATTAGAAATTATTGAAAGTATTTTTTTAGAATTTTTTAAGAGAATTATTATCAAATCTACAATAAATTACCTGGTTACATTCCAACATAGTTTTGCTATGGTTTTGAGGAGCCCTGTGCTCCTGCTGTTGTTGCGAAACACCCTGTGTCGATTTTGATTGATTCGAGTTGAGTTTGGAATCGATTAGTCGATTTAGTAACGTAGTTGTATTGATGTCATTTTTCTTTTAGTTTTCACGTTTTTTTTTTTAATATTTTTATTTATTGAATAATTTTAAGTATTTAATTTATTTTTTTGATTTTTGCTCATTTCTCTAGGATTTATTTACTTTTTAATTTGAACTTAACACAACCATGTTTTTTTAAATTGTAAACTCATTTTAGGAAATTGTTTCAGTGCCAGGATATTCTAAAATTTTATTGATTTGAAAATAAATTCCGAAATATTTTTTCTCATTTAAAACCTCCTTTACTATCTCTCGCTCTCCATTATTGTCTTTAAAAATCCAAGTTTTTAGCAAAGTTTTAAAAATTATTTTTAAAAGCCTACGTTCTTGACAAGTTTTTTAAAAAAATATTTTAAAAAATCCAATTTTTTAAAAAAATTATTTTTAAAAAATCAAAGTCATTGACAAGTTCTTAAAAAAATATTTTTTTAAAAAATCCAATTTATTGACAAGTTTTAAAAAATATTTTTAAAAAATCCACGTTATTGGCATTTTTTAAAAAACAAAATATTTAAAAAAATACAAGTTCATAAAAAATATTTTTAAAAAATTCGGCAATTTTTTAAAAAGAATTTTTTTAAAATATCCAATTTGTTGTATTTTTTTTAAATATTTTTAAAAAATCCAAGTCAATGGCAAGTTTTAATTTTTTTTAAATCCTCGTCATTGCAAGTTTTTAAAAAAGATATTTTTTTAAAAAATTCACGTTACCGGCAATATCTTTTATATATTTTTACAAAATCCACGTTATTGGCAATATTTAAATAAAAAATATTTTTAAAAAATCCAAGCCATTGGCAAGTTAAAAAAAATTTAAAAATCCAATTTATTGGAAATTTTTAAAAAAAAAATATTTTAAAAAAATCCAGGTCATTGACAAGTTTTTTAAAAAAAATATTTTTTTAAAAGATTCACGTTACCGGCAATCTTTAAAAAAGAAATATTTTTAAAAAATTCTAGTCATTGGCAAGTTTTAATTTTTTTTTAAATTCACGTTACCGGCAATCTTTTAAAAAAATATTTTTAAAAAATCCACGTTATTGACAATTTAAAAAAAATGTATATTTTTAAAAATCCACGGCATTGGCAAGCTTTTAACAAATATTTTTTAAAAAATTCACGTTACCGGTAATCTTTTAAAAAAAAATATTTTAAAAAATACACATTATTAGCAAGTTTTAAAAAACTTTTTTTAAAATATCCAAGCCATTTGCAAGTTCTTAAAAAAATATTTTTAAAAAATCCAAGTCATTGGCAAGTTTTTAAAAAATATTTTTTTAAAAAATTCACGTTAACGGAAATCTTTTAATAAAATATTTTTAAAAAATCCACATCATTGGCAAGTTTAAATTTTTTTAAATCCACTTTATTGGAATTTTTTAAAGAATCTACGACATTGGCAAGTTTAAAAAAAAAAATATTAAAAAACAACCACTTTATTGGAAAGTATAAGATTTTTTAAAAAATTTTCCAGGACATGGTTTTTTTTTAAAGAATTTTTTCAGGGCGTGGAAATTTTAAAGAATTTTTCCACAACATGGATTTTTTAAAGAATTTTTTCAGGGCGTGGAAATTTTAAAGAATTTTTCCACAACATGGATTTTTTAAAGAATTTTTCCAGGTTAAGATTTTTTATTTTTTTTAAAGACGTGATTTTATAAGGCATTTTTAAAAGATGTGGATTTTTTTAAAGAAAAAAAATTTAAGGACGTGGATTTTATAAAAAAATTTTCCAAGACGTGGATTTTTTAAAGAATTTTTTCCAGGTTAAGATTTCTTAATATTTTTGAGGACGTGAATTTTATGAAGAATTTTTAAAGAATGTGAATTTTTTCAAAAGATTTTTTCAGACAAAAAATTTAAAGATTTTTGACAGGACGTGGATTTTTTACAGAATTTTCGCAGGATGTGGATTTTTTAAAGAATTTTTCCAGGACATGAAATTTTTTAAAAATTTTTCTAGGACGTGGATGTTTTAAAATTTTTTTCCAGGACGTGGATTTTTTTTAAAAAAAATTTTCAGCATATGGATTTTTTAAAGATTTTTCCAGGTTAAGATTTTTTTATTTTTTTTCAAGGACGTGGATTTTATAAAGAATTTTTCAAAGCCCTATATTTTTTAAAGGATTTTTTCAGAAAAAAAAATTTAAAGACGTGGATTTTTTAAAGAATTCTCCTGGACAAGATTTTATAAGAATAGGAAAAGATTTTTTTTCAAAGATGCAGATCTTTAAAGGATTTTTCCAAAATGTGGATTTTTCAAAGAATTTTCCAGGACAAGATGTTTAAAGAATTTTTCCCAGATAAATTTTTTTCAAGGACGTGGATCTTTAAAGGATTTTTCCAGGACATGATTTTTTAACGAATTTTCTCAGGATAAGATTTTTTTAGAACTTTGAATTTTTAAAGGATTTTTCCTGGATAAGATTTTTTAAGACTTTTTTTTCAAGGACGGGGATCTTTAAAATATTTTTCCAGCACGTGGATTTTTTAAAGAATTTTTCCAGGAGAAGATTTTCGAAGTCCATGTTGTAAATGCTGCAAAGGTCTTCAGCACATATTACTTACAGGGATGTAACACCCTGTAACCGATTATTATATGATTTCCCTATTCAAAATAATAACTGCAAAAAGTTATGCCAAGAACAAATCTTCGATTATGGACCTATATAGACAACGATGGGTAAAAATGTCATTATGGAATTACCGACAACATTTTCTTTTTAATAATTCCCAATAAATTTCCAAGCCCATCCACCCCACTTCATATAGCCATGCATTCCTACATACCCCATAATCCATAAAAAGAAAAAAATAAATTAAAATTGACCATCTCCTCCATGTCCAGTCAACAACTCTCGCACAGATGGTTGGTAGTTTAATTCAATTAAACCAGTCCTTTAACTACCATCCCCAACTCCCCCAAACTATTTCTACTATTCCATCAGCAAAACACCTTTTTTCATAGTCTTCTGTTCTCTCCCCCATTTTCCTCCTCCCCCTTTTTAATAGAAATATGAATAGCTAGATGGACACGAAGAAGAAATTAACTCGCAAAGAGAAGTAATAATAATAATCATCATCAGAATACTAAAAGGGAGAACTGAATTGTGGCAATTGTCTGCCATGAGAATGGTCATCCTCATGGCCAGTGGATAAGGGCTAATAATTTATGAGGGGTTAACACACCTTAATTGGCCATGTAGAGAGGCGGGTTAGCGGCGTGGGGGAGTTAGAAATGTTGTCAACTGACTAATTGGAATGAAAGGAACAACTTTCAATTAATGGGGCCTTTTTTAGAGATTTTTTTCGAAGGAGTATATGTTCGGGATACAAGGCGGTGGAACACGTATTTTTTAAGCATTTTTAGAGAATTTAGATTTTTGAAAAAAGGTTTAAAAGGTGAATTTTTCAAGAAATTTTCCAGGACAGTATGTTTTAAAAGTTTTTTCAAAGACGTGGATTTTTTTAAGATTTTTTCTAGGACGTGAAACTTTCAAAGAATTTTTCCGGAATAATTTTTTTTAAAGAATTTTTCCAGGTCGTGAATTTTTAAAGTGTTTTTCCAGGACGTGATTTTTTAAAGAATTTTTTCAGGACGTGGAGTTTTTAAATCATTTTTCCTGGACGTGGATTTTAAAAGAATTTTTCCAGGACGTGGATTTTAAAAGAAGGACGTGAACCTTTCAAAGAATTTTTCCAGGACGTGGATTTTAAAAGAAGGACGTGAACCTTTCAAAGAATTTTTCCAGGACGTGGATTTTAAAAGAAGGACGTGAACCTTTCAAAGAATTTTTCCAGGACGTGGATTCTAAAAGAAGGACGTGAACCTTTCAAAGAATTTTTCCAGGACGTGGATTCTAAAAGAAGGACGTGAACCTATCAAAGAATTTTTCCAGGACCTGGATTTTAAGAGAAGGACGTGAACCTTTCAAAGAATTTTTCCAGGACATGGATTTTTTAAAGATTTTTTCAAGGACGAGATTTTTTAAGATATTTTCCAGGACGTGGATTTTTTAATATTTTTCCAAAGCAAGATTTTTTAATCAATTTTCCCAGGACATGATTTTAAATTTTTTTTTTTCAAGGATATGAATTTTTTAAAAATATTTTCCAGGACGGGAATTTTCATAGGATTTTTTTAAAGAATTCTTTCAAGGAAGCAGTTTTTAATAATTTTTTCTGGTAGGAAGGATTCTTAAAGAATTTTTAAAAATTGTTTTAAGGACGTTGAGTTTTAAGAATTTTTCCAGAACATTGAGTTTTAAGATTTTTTCCAGGACAAGGTTTTTTTAGAATTTTTCTAAGATGTGGATGTTTTTCAAGGACCTGGATTTTTTAAAGAATTTTTCCAGGACAATATTTTTAAGGATTTTTTTTTAAAAAGTGGATTAGAATTTTTCCAAGACAATATTTTTAAAGAATTTTTTCAAGGACGTTAATCCAGGAATTTAAAAAAAAAACGTGGACGTGGGACGTGGATTTTTTAAAAGTAATTTCCAGGACGCGAATTTTTTATGGAATTTTTGCAGGAAAAGATTTTTTAAGAATTGTTTTCAAGGACGTGGAGTTTTTAAAGAATTTTTCCAGGAAGTGGATTTTTTACGAATTTTTACAGGGCGTGGATTTTTCCGAATTTTTTCAATGAGGTGGATTTTTTAAAGACATTTTCGAGGACAAGATTTTTTAAGGATGTGGAATTTTTGAAAAACTTGTAATTGTTAAAGAATTTTTGAAGAACGTGAAATTTTTCCTGAACTTGGATTTTTTAAAGAATTTCTCCAGGATATGGATCTTTTAAAGAATTTCTCAAGGGCGAGGATTTTTAAAATAATTTTTTCAAAAACCTGGATTTTTAAAGAGTATGTTTTTCAAGAAACTGGATTTTTAAAGAGTATTTTTCAAGGACCTGGATTGTTTAAAGAATTTTCCGGGAATTTTTAAAGAATTCTTGAAGAAAGTGGAATTTTTCCAGGACGTGGATATTTAACAAATTTTCCAGGATGAGGATCTTTTAAAAAATTTCTCAAGGACGAGGAATTTCTTTCAAAAACCTGAATTTTTAAGGAGTATTTTTCCAAAGACCTGTATTTTTTAAGAATTTTCTCGAGACAAGATTTCTAAGAATTTTGTCATGGACGTGGATGTTTAATATTTTTTTTTTAAAAACGTGGATTTTCATTGATTTTGTCTAAGATTTTTCCAGGACAGAATTTTCGTTGTCCATGGCAAGGACTTTTTAAGGACATGACATCTTTAAGAGTTTTTCAAGGATGTGGCGCGTTAATTAATTTTAAAGGGACGTTAATTCTTTAGAATTTTTCAAGGACATGGTCTTTTGAAGATTTTTTTTTTCAAGATATTCAAACAACATGGATAATGTATCTGCAACTCGGATAAAGTATCTATGTTATCCAGACTACGTGGATAATGTATCTGCAACTCGGATAAAGTATCTATGTTATCCAGACTACGTGGATAATGTATCTACAACTCGGATCATGTATCTATGATATCCTGACAACGCGGATAATGTATCTATACTACCTAGACTACGTGGATAGTGTATCTACAACTTGGGTAATGTATCTATGCTATCCAGACTACGTAGATAATGTATCTGTAACCTATGTAGTGTATCTATGTCATCGAAACAACGTGGATAATATATCTAAGATATCCTAACAATGCGGGTAATGTATCTTTGCTATCCAGACTATGTGGATAATGTATCTCTGTTATCCGAACAACGTGGATAATGTATCTACAACTTATTTAATGTATCTATGTTATCCAAATAACACGGATAATGTATCTACAACTCGGATAATGTATCAATGATATCCCCACAACGCGGATAATGTATCTATGCTATCCAGACTACGTGGATAATGTATCTACAACTCGGATAATGTATCTATGTTATCCTAGCAACGTAAAAATGTATCTACATCTCGGATAATGTATCTATAATATTCTAACAACATGGATAATGTATCTATGCTATCCAGACTACGTAGATAATGTATCTGCACATGGGGTAATGTATCTATGTTATCCGAATAACATGGATAATGTATCTACTACTCAGATAATGTATCTACGTCATCCAGACAATGTGGATAATGTATCTATGTGATCCAAACAACGTGAAAAATGTATCTTCAACTCGGTTAATGTATCTATGATATTCTAACAAAGCGGATAATGTATCAATGATATCCCTACAACGCGGATAATGTATCTATGCTATCCAGACTACGTGAATAATGTATCTACAACCCCGTTAATGTATCTAAGATATCCTAGCAACGTAAGAAATGTATCTACATCTCGGATAATGTATCTATAATATTCGAACAAAGCAGATAATGTATCTATGCTATCCAGACTACGTAAATAATGTATCTACAACAACTATGTTATCCGGACTACATGTATAATGTATCTAAAACTCGGATAATGTATCTATGATATCCTAATGACGAAAATAATGTAGCTACGTCATCTAAACAACGTGGATAATGTATCTACAACTAGATTTATGTATCTATGATATTCTAACAACGCGGATAATGTATCTATACCATCCAGACTATGATATTCTAACAACGCGGATAATGTATCTATACCATCCAGACTATGTGGATAATGTATCCACGTCGTTCAGATAACGTGGATAATGTATCTACAACTCGGATAATGTATCTGTGATATCCCAACAACGCGGATAATGTATCTATGCTATCCAGACTACGTGGATAATGTATCTACAACTGGGATAATGTATCTGTGTTATCCAAACAACTTGGATAATGTATCTACAACTCAGATAATGTATCTATGATATTATTAATAACGCAAATAATGTAGCTACGTCATCTAAATAACATGGATAATGTATCTACAACTAGATTTATGTATCTATGATATTCTAACAACGCGGATAATGTATCTATACTATCCAGACTACGTAGATAATATGTCTACGTCGTTCAAATAACGTGGATAATGTATCTACAACTCGGATAATGTATCTATAATATCCTAACAATGTGGATAATGTATCTTCGTTATCCAGACTACGTGTATACTATATCTACAACTTGGACAATGTATCTATGTTATCCAAACAACGTGAATATTATATCTACAACTCGGTTAATGTATCTATGATATCCTTACAACGCGGATAATGTATCTATGTTATCCAGACTACGTGGATAGTGTATCTACAACTCGTTTAATGTATCTATGATATCCTAACAACGCGGATAATGTATCTATGCTATCCAGACTACGTGGATAGTGTATCTTCAACTGGGATAATGTATCTATGATATCCAAACAACTTGAATAATGTATCTATGATATCCGAACAACGCGGATAATGTATCTACAACTCGAATAATGTATCTATGTGGTAGGTAATCTATATACGTAATATAGATAACAAAGATAATGTATCTCCAGAATATTGATGTAATATAAAATGTATCTATAGCATTTAGATCATATATATACTTTATATATGTCGTGTATATGGCAAAGATAATGTATCTACGTCATGTAAGTGCCATAGATAGTGTATCTACGACATGTAGATGACATAAATAATGTATCTACATTATGTAAATGACGTAGATATTGTATCTAAGTTACGTAGATGACACAGATAATGTATCTACATCATTTTGAGAGCACAAATAGTGTATCTACGTTTCCCAGAAACCGTGAATAATGTATCCATGGTATCTGAATAGGTTGGATAATGTATCTACATCATTTAAAATGCATCTCCATCATTTAGATCATATAGATACTGTATCCGCGTCGTGCATATGGTATAGATAATGTATCTACTCCATGTAGGTGCCATAGATAATATATCTACGACAGGTAGATGAAATAAATAATGTATCTACATTATGTAAATGACATAGATATTGTATCTACATCATATAGATGACGCAGATAATGGATCTGCATCATTTTGAGAACACAGATAGTGTATCTATTATTCCCAGAAACCGTGAATAATGTATCCATGGTATCTGAATAGGCTAGATAATGTATCTACATCATCTAAAATGTATCTACATCATTTAGATCATGTAGATACTGTATCTACGTCGCATATAAGGCATAGACAGTGTATCTACGGCATGTAGGTGTCATATACAGTGTATCTATGACACGTAGATGGCATAAATAATGTATCTACATTATGAAAATGACATAGATATTGTCTCTACGTCATATAGATGACACAGATAAGGTATCTGTATCATTTTGAGAACACATGTGGTGTATCTACGATTCCTAGAAACCGTGAATGATGTATCCGTGGTATCTGAATAGGCTACATAATGTATCTACATCATCTAAAATGTATCTACATCATTTAGATCATATAGATACTGTATCTACGTCGTGTTTATGACATAGATAGTGTATCTACATCATGTAGATGGCATAGATAATGCATCTACGCTATGTAGATGAAATATATAATGTACCTACATTATGCAAATGACATGGATATTGTATCTACGTCATATAGATGACAAAGATAATGTATCTACATCATCTAAAATATATCTACATCATTTAGATTATATAAATACTGTATCTACGTCGTACATATGGTATAGATAATGTATCTACTCCATGTAAGTGCCATAGATAATATATCTACGACAGGTAGATAAAATAAATAATGTATCTACATTATGCAAATGACATAGATATTGTATCTACATCATATAGATGACGTAGATAATGGATCTGAACCATTATGAGAGCACGAATAGTGTATCTACGTTCCCATTAAACCATAAATAATGTATCTATGGCATCTGAATGGGCTAGATAATGTATCTACATCATGTAAGTGGCTTAGATAATGTATCTACGTCATGTAGATGCCATAAATAATATATCTACCATATGTAAATGACATAGATATTTTATCTACGTTATATAGATGACAAAGATAATGTATCTGCATCATTTTGAGAGTACAAATAATGTATCTACGTTTCCCTGAAACCATAAATCTATGGTATCTAAATGGGCTAGATAATGTATCTACATCATCTAGAATGTATCTACATCATCTAAAATGTATCTACATCATCTAAAATGTATCTAAACCACATTCACTTCACGAATAATGTCTATATCTTATCTAAATGCCGCCTATAATATATCTCCACTATATTTCGCCCCATTCCTTACTTCAAATTACTTGCCCTGCATGTGGTCCATTCACCATATTACTTTGAATTTGACCTTAAAAAGTTGCCGAAAAAAAAAAACTCGAAAACTTGGTCACACGCGGAAGTATACACGCACATTTCGTTTCGTTTTAATTATCCTTAATGGCAAAATTTTAATGCACTGCATGTTTTATTCTAAGCCTGGCTAGAGGGAGCGGAAGAGAGCGTAAGAGAGAGGATGGATGGAGTTTGTAGAAATTATCACGCCAAGTAATGTCGACATTCAAAACGTGATGATAATGAAGTATTTCGTTGGCAAAATTATTAACAAATGGCACGCAAATGTTTCGCCGATGACAAAAAAAAAAAAAATCACAAATTTAGAAACCAAAAAAAATTACGAAAATCTTGCCTCCCGGAAAAGTCCATGTCCATTAAAAGGAAATCGCAAGTAATGGAATTTTAAGAAATGCCGAAGATTTGGCAGTACCCTTCAGTTCAGTTCAGCTTTTTTTTTTGGCACACATATGTTCTTCTGCCCTGTTATCAATATTGTAGCGTAATTTATGGCTGTTGAAGGAATTTTTCATAAATCATAGTATACTTTTAGGGAGTTACACACTGATTTGCCAAACGTATTGTACACACACACTCACGTACGCTGAGCTGGGAACACAATATTTTTCCAAACACTTTCATTTAATTTTTTAAGAATTTTCTTTGATTTCCGAATTTTTAATTTTTTAATTAATTTTTTTTAATTTCCTTTGGGATTTTTTTTTTTATTAAAATTCCATAAATTTTTATTTGGTTTCGAATTTTTCCTTTTAGCAATTTTCCAATTTTCTTTTTTTGCTTCGTTATGATAGATACCTTCAACACTGAACACAGAAAGAACACCAACCGAGCAACCACTGGCTGGCTGGTTCGATGGTTGGTTGGTTAGTTGGAGAGGCAAAGCCGTGGGAGAGGGGGGGTGAGTGGTGGGCCCGCTCACACAATTGTGAACGTAATGCCGTTACGTTTGTAAGGGTGTGGGGCGATGTGCGGCACACATCTCGATAGCCCACTAAAAAGGCAAATACACGGAACACGGAACAACAAACCAAACGACCGACTGAGCAACCTATAAGCGCAACATTAAAAAAGTTTTCCTTTCCTTTTTCCAACAACACAAGTTTGTTGTTGTTGTTTTATTTATTTATTTATTTTTTTTTTTTTTTGTTAAATTAATTTTTCCCCCTTAGGAAAATTTTCTGACCCGCTCGAAACTCGAAAAACTCTATCGATAATGTTTAAGGTTTGGTTCTGTTTGTGTTCTGATTGTTGCATTTGTTGTTGTTGCCCTTTTGTTGGGTAAGGACAACAGCACGGTTAGGTTCTCTCTCTCTCCCTTCGTATTTTCTCTCTCCATACTCTTGTTATATTAGAGAGCTTTTAATTATTTTGAATTGAGGTAAACAATAAGGAATGACAGTTAAATGTCATGGCAACGTAGAGAAATGTCAAAAATGGGTGAACGGAAGGGCGTTTATGGAGCTTTGGGAGAGAGAAAAGCTTTACGATTTGAAAAAAACCTTTATCGGCGAGAGATTTGTAGAGATATATAAAAGTCACCAGGAGATGGTGCTAATGTGCGACCAAGAACTTCATTTAAGTCAGCTAATGGACAATTAGAATGTATCTACATTATCTGAAAGAGAAAGATAATGTATCTCTATAATTCTAATAATGTGGATAATGTATCTACATCGCCTTAACAATGTGAACAAAGTATCTACAACAACAAATCAATGTAGATAATGTATCTACAGTATCCCAGCAGATTAGATAATGTATCTTCACCACGGATAATGTATCTACGGTATCCAAACAACGTAGATAATGTATCTATAGCATCTAAACAACATGGATAATATATCTACAGCATCTAAACAACTTGGATAATGTATCTTCACCACAGATAATGTATCTACAGTATCCAAACAACGTAGATAATGTATCTACAGCATCTAAACAACATGGATAATGTATCTACAGCATCTACACAACGTAGATAATGTATCTTCAACACGGATAATATATCTACAGCATCTTACCAACGTCGAAAATGTATCTTCAGCACGGATAATGTATCTACAGTATCCAAATAACGTAGATAATGTATCTACAGTATCCAAACAACGTGGACAATGTATCTTCAACACCGATAATGTATCTACAGCATCCAGACAAGATGGCTAATGTATCTACAGTATCTAAACTATGGGGATAATGTATCTACAGTACCCAAACAACTTGTATAATGTATCTATAGTTTCCCAACAGCGTAGATACTGTATCTTTAGTACGAATAAAGTATCTATTGCATACAAATAACGTAGATAACGTATCTACAGTATCTAAACAATCTGGATAATGTATCTTCACCACGGATAATGTATCTACAGTATCCAAACAACATGGCTAATGTATCTATAGTTTCCCAACAGCGTAGATGTTGTATCTTTAGTACGAATTAAGTATCTTTGACATCCAAACAACATGGATAATGTATCTTTAACACGGATAATGTATCTATTGTATCTCAACAACATGGATAATGTATCTTCAGCGCGAATAAAGTATCTTTGGTATCCAAACAACATAGATAATGTATCTACGCTATAGAAAATGTATCTGCATCATCTCCATGATATAGATTTTTTATCTGGAACATTTTATTTGCATAGATACTATATATAGGCCACTTAAATGGCATATATAAGTTATTTACACTTAAAATACAGCCACAAAAGTAATATATGAAAGTAAAATCTGCGAAAAAATGGTACTCCATTGACTCTTTATTTAAAAGTCATATTACTTACATTATCATATAAAAATAATTCATTCAATTTCCAAAATTTAACAATTTTACATACCTGAAAAGATAAAAAAATATATACAATTATTAAAACATTTATTTCATAAAAAATATAAAAAAGGAAGTAATAGAAAAACACAAATAAAATTCATAAATATGTATTTTTCTTAAAAAAAATGTTTTATAAAAATCTAAAAAAAAATTATTAAAAATTGGAAACTATTTTAAAGGAAAATTGGGATTTTCTATAAATAAAAAAATAAACTTAATGTTCCCGTACGTTACGTGGTGAGTAACTAGTGTAACAAGTTGATGGCATTCGAGAGTAGTCTAGACACAAACCAACTCGACTTAAAATCCCCAAAGGCAACTGTACATTTTGAACTGTACAAACAAACAAAATTGATGTATGTCTCTAGGTATTCAGGGAGATGTGTAGAGTTTTTTGAAAGTCTATTTTTTATGGAGTCAAACAACGTGGGTTTTCTACAAATATTTTTCTTCAAAATCCTACGAAAAACATGCATTTCTTCTAAACATTTTTTTCAAAGTCTTAAAACAACGTAGATTTTTTTTATAATTTTTTTTTCCAAGTCCTACTAAAAAACGTGATCTTTTCAAAAATATTTTTTTAATTTTTATGAAAAATGTTGATTTAAAAAAATATTTATTAGACAACAAAAAGTGTGGACTTTTTAAAAAAAAAATATTTTTTGAGGCCTTATTATGAACGTGGATTTTTATACCCTACAACACTATGTGTTGGGGGTATTATAAGTTTGATTGGGCCAAAAATTATGTAACACCACGAAATATTGGTTTCCCACATAGGAAAGTATATATGGATCATCCTAGCTCGCCGAGCTGAGTCGATCTAGCTATGTATGTCCGTCCGTCCGTCTGTCCGTCTGTCCGTCTGTCCGTCTGTCCGTCTGTCCATGTTAATTTGTAATCACTCTACAGGTCGCAATTATAGCCCGATCTTCACGAAATTTGGAATGGAGGTCGGGGTTGGGCCGGAATAGAACCCTATTTCTTTTTGAGATGATCGCCAAATGTTTAGGGGTTGAAATGGACCAAATACTGAAAAAATGTTGGATTTTGCAGTAGCTATACAAGTCGCAATTATAGACCAATCGACGCGGAATTTCGCATGTAGCTAGAGTTTAGGACGGGGAAGAAGCCTACCAATTTGGGTGGTCATCGGATAATATTTAGCGGGTAAAATAGACCATATATTTTGTGTTAAAAAAATTCAAAATTTTTCATTAAACCGCGAATATTTTTAATCCCGGCTAAATCACAAAGCCATGACAAGGTTACTTCTGACCTTTACATTGATGTTAACATCCAACAAATCGGATATATAGCAAAATATGTGCGATATATATGTTTATCAAAGAAGATATGCTTGAAAGATCTCTTATATGTATGTCGAGAACGGCTGAACTGATTTCGACAGTTCTCATTAACTCAGAATGGCCTCTTGGCAGGAAAGAAAAAACGTCTAAAAAATCGCATAAAAATATCTCTCTAAAGATGAAAATATTGATTTTGTAAAATTTTCTCATATTTTTTCAATTTTGTCATATTTTTGGCATATTTTCATTTTGAATTAAACATTTGGTAGTATTTCTACAGCTAACAAAACTAAGTAGTTAGGATATCAGGATATCATATACAGATCGCATTTATGGCCCGATCCTTCCGAAATTTTGCATGGGGATAAGATGAGGGTCAGAATAGAAGCCTACTCTTTTTGGAGATGATCGCCATATATTTAGGGGTTGAAATGGACCAAAAAACGGCAAAATTGTCGGCAGGTCGTAATTATCGCCCGATCCTCACGCACATTTGAAAGGGAGTTACCGGACATTGCTAAAGCCAAGCAGGTTTGGATGGGCATACAAAAATATTCAATGTGTGAAATAGTTTTCCAACTTTTGTAGACAAAATACGAAAATGTCCATTCCAGAGACTTTTTCGAGAATTCACAAATACAGGAAAGACGCACTTCTGACTATTTCGTTAACGAATATAGTCAAATGTCCGTATCTCATATAGATGCGTTTCAGTCAAAAACCAATAATAAATGTTAATCTTTTGACACTTCTAAGAAATTATAGGTCTTTGGGAAATATTGGTTCCAGATCTAGGAAGACCATTTAAGTGCAACATCTACCAATATATTGGAATTGGGCAAATTAGTTTAAGTTGCTATTATTCGAAAATTAGAGAACGAAACCTGATAGTTTTCTTTTATAATTTGTCACAATATCTTGTGGAATTCTTTCGAGTATCTCGCCTATATAAACTGTATTGTTTATTATAGTGTTGTAGGGTATTCAACGGTCGGCCCCGCTCGACTGTAGCCTTTGCTTACTTGTTATAAAATATTTTTATAAACGTTGATTCTACTAAAGCGGATATTTTTTTTAAATAATTTTTTTGGTAACCTCCATCAACATGAATTTTTTTAAAATATTTTTTTCTTGTGAATTCCTTAAGAGTGAGTTTTTTTCAAATATTTTTTCTTGAGACTTCCATTAATGTGGATTTTTTTTTCAAATATTTTTGCTTCTGAATTCCTTTAGCGTGGATTAATAAAAAAAAAAAAACATTTTTCTTGTGAATTTTTCCAAACGTGGATTTTTTTTTGATTTTTTTGAGTGGTTTTCATAGATATGGAATTTTAAATTTTTTTGAGTAGTTTTCACAGACGGGGATTTATAAAAAAAATATTTCTGGAGCCGTTTTCATATACGTGGATTTTTTTAAAAATATTTTTTGATTAGTTGTCATTGGCGTTGATTTTTAAAACATATTTTTTGATTAGTTTTCATAGACATGGATTTTTTAAAAATACTTTTTGAGTAGTTTTCATAGACGTAGATTTAAAAAAAAAAAAAAAAAAATTGATAAGTTTTTATAGACGTGAATATTCTAAAAATATTTTTCGGAAGTCCTTTTATAAATTTATATTCTTTAAAAAATATTTTTTGGGGAAACTTTTATAAATGTGGAATTTTTAAAAATATTTTTTGAGGACTATATGGATTTATTAAAAATCTTTTTGAGAAGTTTTCATAGACCTGGATTTTTTAAAAATACATTTAGAATACTTTTTACAGACCTGGATTTTTTAAAAATATTTTTTGAGGTCCTTTCATAGACGCGGATTTTTAAAAAATATTTTTTGAGGACTTTTCATAAACGTAGATTTTTAAAAATATTTTTTGAGGATTGATGAAAATAAACGTGGATTTTTAAAAATATTTTTTCGAGTAGTTTTCATAGACGTGGATATTTTAAAAATATTTTTTCGATTAGTTTTCACAGACGTGCATTTCTTAAAAATATTTTTTCGAGTAGTTTTCATAGACGTGGATTGTTTAAAAATATTTTTTCGAGTAGTTTTCACAGACGTGGATTTTTTAAAAATATTTTTTCGAGTAGTTTTCATAGACGTGGATTTTTTTAAAAATATTTTTTCGAGTAGTTTTCATAGACGTGGATTTTTTAAAAATATTTTTTGGGGTCCTTTCATAGACGTGGATTTTTTAAAAATATTTTTGGGGTCCTTTCATAGACGTGGATTTTTCTTAAAAATATTTTTTAAGGTCCCTTCATAAACGTTTTTTTTTTTTTAATAATATTTGAGGACTATATGGATTTATTAAAAATCTTTTTGAGAAGTTTTCATAGACCTGGATTTTTTAAAAATACATTTAGAGTACTTTTTACAGACTTGTATTTTTGTAAAAATAATTTTTGAGGTCCTTTCATAGACGTGGATTTTTTTTAAAAATATTTTTTAAGGTCCCTTCATAAACTTTTTTTTTTTAATATTTTTTAAATACTTATTCTGAACGTGGATTTTATAAATATTTTTTAAAGACTTATTCTGAACGTGGATTTTATAAATATTTTTTCAGGACCCTTCATAAACGTGGATTTTTTTAAAAATATTTGTTCAAAGACTTCAAATGAACGTGGATTTTTTTTAAATATTTTTTAAGGACTTATTCTGAATGTGGATTTTATAAATATTTTTTCAGGTCCCTATATAAACGTGGATTTTTTTATAACTATTTTTTAGGTCCCTATATAAACGTGAATTTTTTTTAAAATATTTTTTCAAAGACTTCGAATGAACGTTGATTTTTTCAAATATTTTTTTGAGTTTTCATATTTTTTCAATGACTTCAAATGAACGTGGATTTTTTAAAAATATTTTTTGATGACCTTCCATAAACGTGGAATTTTTTAAAAATATTTTTTGGGGTCCTTTCATAAACGTGGATTTTTTAAAAATATTTTTTCAAAGACTTCAAATGAACGTGGATTTTTTAAAAATATTTTTTCAACGACTTCACATGAACGTGGATTTTTAAAAGTATTTTTTCAAAGACCCATTTTTAATTCCCCTTGAGCCACTGTCATCACATCTCCAATCAATTTGTGTGCGTCATCAACGAATCATCAACAAATAAGTATTGCCTTATTTAATCCACTTAACTTTGTTGCAACCAACAAACAAATTTAAATGGGCAACAATAACAACAAATCTAATTCTACAACAACAAATTAGTGTCAGTTGCTGAAAAGAAAATGAACTTTCAAGTGCAACCGGTCGGTCGGATTGCTTGTATTTGATGGATGTCTTTGGTTAGGGGGCGGGGTTAGCTGCCACAAAGGATGGAAGATGGATATCAGGCACAACCTGTTGAAGGAAATCCCAACAGTTTGTGGTGGCCAAACAGAGGGGTGGGGGAGAAGAGGTTTCGGTAATGCAACAATGACATTTTTAAATAATGAGATTTCAGGTAATGGGAAGTGGGGGTAGCATTGGTTTGAGGTAGAGGGTTGAAAGGTGTTGTTGCTGTTAGACAAGGGTGTGAAATACGACGACGGCAGCACGCCATGACGAAATCTTTGTTTTGAAAACATTTATCTTTTTCCTCTTTAGCAACACTTTGCCCGCACCGCAAGCGGTATTGCGGAAGGTTGGTGGCATGCTAGTTTTGTCTATGTGTGTGCGTGTGCAGGTTGGGTAATTGAGGTGTTACATTTGCGTTGAACAGCAAACAAACAGAAAAAAAGGGGTGAAGAAAGAAAAGTGTTAAGAAAATACCATGGAAATCTGACAAAATGCTAATTAAGGCAATAATAAATAACAATAGCAGCAACAACAACAAGAAAACAGCAACCTATTCACGTGTTGCTGGATTGTGGTAGGAAAATGCAAAGGCGCAAAACTAGGTGTCGAGTTGGCTAAGGAGAATATCTAGGAAATTTAAAATTCAGATCTACAATTTTTAAAAATTAAAATCTATTTTTAATTTTGTTTTAATAAATTTCCTTAAATGTTTTATTTAATCCACGTTGAGGGATTTTTGAAGAAAATATATATTTTTTAAAACTATGTTGAGGGATGTTTCAAAAAAAAAATATTTTTAAAAAAATCCACGTCTATGAAAGCTATTCGAAAAAAATATTTTTAAAAAAATTCAAGTCTACGAAAACTACTCGAAAAAATATTTTAAAAAAATTCTCGTTGATTAAGGTCTCTAGAAAAAATATTTTTAAAAAATCCACGCTAATGGAAGTCTCGAGAAAAATTATTTTTAAAAATATCAGGTTGATAGAGGTCTCAAGAAAAAATATTTTTAAAAAATCCACGCTAATGGAAGTCTCGAGAAAAATTATTTTTAAAAATATCAGGTTGATGGAGGTCTCAAGAAAAAAATATTTTTAAAAAATCGACGATAAAGGAAGTCTCTAGAAAAAATTATTTTTATAAAAATCTACTTTGATGGAAGCTTCGAGAAAAATTATTTTTAAAAAATCCACGTTAATGGAGGTATTTGGAAAAACTATTTTTAAAAAATCCACGTTGGTGGGGGTCTCAAAAAATATTTTTAAAAAAATCCACATTGATGGAAGTCTCGAGAAAAATTATTTTAAAAAAATCCCCGTTGATGGAGATCTCTGGAAGAAATATTTTTTAAAAACAGGTTATCAGAAGTTGCAGAAAAAAATATTTAAAAAAATCCACGTTAATGGAAGTCTTGAGAAAAAATATTTTTAAAAAATCCACGATGATGGAAATCTTAAGAAAAAATATTTTTAAAAAATCCATGTTAATGGAGGTCTTAGGAACAAATATTTTTAAGAAATCCACGTCTATGAAGACTACTCGAAAAAAATATTTTTCAAACATCCACGTTGATGGAAGTCTCTGGAAAAAATATTTAAAAAAAATCCACGTCTATGAAAACTACTCGAAAAAATATTTTTTAAAAAATCCACGTCTATGAAAACTTCGCGAAAAAATATTTTTAAAAAAATCCACGTAAATGGAGGTCTCACGAAAAAATATTTTTATAAAATCCACGTTGATGGAGGTCTATGAAAAAAGATATTTTTATAAAATCCACGTTGATGGAGGTCTATGAAAAAAAATATTTTTATAAAATCCACGTCTAAGAAAGCTACTCGAAAAAATATTTTTAAAAAAACCACGTCTATGAAAGCTATTCGAATTTTTTTTAAATTTAAAAAAACCCCACGTTGATGGAAGTCTCAAGAAAATTGTTTAAAAAAAAATACACGTCTCTAGAAGTTATAGGAAAAATATTTTTAAAAAATCCACGTTGATAAAAGTCTCAAAAAAAATTTTTTTTTAAATCCACGTTAATGGAAGTCTCAAGAAAAAATATTTTAAAAAAAGTCTCAAGATGGAAGTCTCAAGAAAAAATATTTTTAAAAAATCCACGTTGATAGAAGTCTCTGGAAAAAATATTTTTAAAAAATTGACGTTGATGAAGGTCTCTGGAAAAAATATTTTTAAAAAATCCACGTTGCCGGAAGTTTCAGAAAAAATTATTTAAAAAATCCACGTTGCCGGAAGTTTCAGAAAAAATTATTTAAAAAATCCACGTTGATGGAGGTCTCTGAAAAAAATATTTTTAAAAAATCTACAATGACAGTAGTTGCAGAAAAAAATATTTAAAAAAATCCACGTTGCCGGAAGTTGCAGAAAAAATTATTTAAAAAAATCCACGTATATGAAAACTAGTCGAAAAAATATTTTTAAAAAATCTACGATAACGGTAGTTGCAGGAAAAATTATTTTTAAAAAATCCACGTCTATGAAAGCTACTCGAAAAAAATATTTTTAAAAAATCCACGTCAATGAAAGCTACTCGAAAAAAATATTTTTAAAAAATGCACGTCTATGAAAGCTACTCGAAAAAAATATTTTTAAAAAATCCACGTCTATGAAAGCTACTCGAAAAAAATATTTTTAAAAAATCCACATTGATGGAAGTTTCACGAAAAAATTATTTCTAAAAAATCCACGTCTGTGAAAGCTATTCGAGAAAATATTTTTAAAAAATCCACGTCTATTAAGAGTACTCGAAAAAATATTTTTAAAAAAATCCACGTTAATGGAAAAATTATTTTTAAAAAATCCACGTTTATAGAAGTCTCAGGAAAAAATATTTCTAAAAAACCTCTGAGGAGGTCTCAAAAAAATATTTTTCAAAACCCACGTTGACGGAAGTCTTAAGAAAAAATATTTTTAAAAAATCCACGTTTATGGAGGTCTCTGGAAAAATAATTTTTAAAAAATCCACGCTGATGGAGGTCTCCGAAAAAAATATTTATAAGAAATCCACGTTGATGGAGGTCTCTGGAAAAACTATTTTTAAAAAATCCACGTTGATGGAAGTCTCAACAAAAAATATTTTTAAAAAATCCACGCTGGAGGTCTCTGAAAAAAATATTTATAAAAAATCCACGTTGATGGAGGTCTCTGGAAAAAATATTTTTAAAAAATCCCAGTTGATGGAGGTCTCTGGAAAAAATATTTTCAAAAAATCCACGTTGAAGAAAGTATGGAGAAAAAATATTTTTAAAAAATCCACGTTGATAGAAGTCTCTGGAAAAAACATTTTTAAAATATTTAAAAAAAAATTATTTTTATAAAAATAATATTTTTTTATTTCATTTTTCATAATTTTTTTTTTTTAATTTTATTTTTGTTATCTTTTATTTTTTAATTTGGCAATGTTTTACATTTTTTTCTCGGAATTGTTTTTTAAAAATTTAATTTTTCTAAAATTTTAAGTAGAGTGAAATTGAAAGGCAATTTTTTATATTTTCTTGAAAATCAAATTTAAATGTTTTACATTTTTTTGTTCTGAATTGTTTGCTGGGCTTTACTTAAAAACTAAAATTTAAAGGAAAAAAATAATTTTTAACTTAATCGTATCACTTGGATGCTGTTGCAGAATCCAGAGTTTAGCTGTTCTCCTTTGAGGAAGGGAAGGACGAAATGGAGGGAGTAGGTGGGAACGCTCTCTCACAGAGTCAAAAAACGCATTGCCTTGTCGAGAAACTTTTCTTCCGGCTGGCTCTCCGACTTCGACTTGGACGCATACTTCTTTTTGCCCTTCTTGGGATTTTTCACAAACTGCTGGTGTATGGCCTCGTTAATGACCCGATCATAGATTTCGGTCTCCTCAAATTGCTCGCCAATTGTGGTGGACGAAAGCATTTCAGTGGAGGGTGCGGCCGGCCTAGCGTATTGCTTCTTCATAATGAGAGCAATGAGCCGGGACTTGAGAGACTTATTTTTGGCATGGGACACCACCTTGGATCGCGGCCGTATCGGATCGATATTTTCATAGACATGCGAATCGGATGTTTGATCCAAGAATACGCCAGATTCCTCAGAATCCGATGAGGGTGAAGAGGGGGGTAGGTCGGAGCGTATGGAATTTGTGGTTATGTTGGAGTAGAGAGTTCCCGAACACTGGCCCACACTTGTCGCTCCACCATAGGTCTCATCGTAAATATAATCCGATTCACAGTTGCTGTAGAAGCTGCTGCCAACATCTCCCTCTTCTACAATGGAGGAATCCAAACAGGTCACCATGCGCTTGGTGTTGGATACATTGTGGGAGGGGGATTTTTTGGATTTCCTTCTCCTCTGACGTCTCTCGTGGCGGGCCTGTTCCAGACGTGATATGGTCTCTAGGCTATCGACGAAAATTTGCAGATCCCTTGGCGAGAAATCATCGGTACTGACTTCGTTTAATTCCAGCTCTTCGGGTATTGCCTGGAACTCCCTTTCAGGCTGAAGCTCTTTCTCTTCATCCTGTGGCTGTTGATGGTGCTTAGGCGGTGAAGAGGAGGTAATACTGTATTTGTTGGTTTCCACCGGATGGCGCATCACATGGATGTAGGCATAGTCGTAAATATCACTCATGGTTGCTGCTGTTTTACAAAATATCACAAATCAATGGCTGATGTTATCCTAAGGAGTAGTTGAAAGGAACTAATGCTCTTCTAAAAATTCCTGGCACATTTTATACCCTCAAAAAATGACACCCACGAATTATTCCTCCCCTCTCCCCAGGTAGTTGCAAAAATCTCTTGCAAAATATCTGTGTGTGTGTATGCGCCATATAACAATTAATAATTCCCCTAGCCCGACTGTGGCTCATCATTCCAAATAATGCTAATCCCCTACCTGTTCTCATCCCGTCCGCCTTCTGAGGAAATTTTCTAATTTGTCTACAGGTACCGAAGAGACGCTTTCACATAATTACAAGGTAAATCCCCCATCGAAGGATAATAATAATTTTGATTTTCCGGCGAATTTGAATATTATGAGGCCGGCATTATATTTGAATTCAAGGGAAAATAAATTTCGGCTGTGGAAAAAATTATGGAAAATGCATTGGAAATGGCACGTAGTCTACATATTGACATGCGGCAAAAATAGGGGCCTTCATGGTGGGGATTTTTTCACCAGAAGGGGGGAAGGACTCCCATCAAAGGGAATTTTGAAAATATTTTTTTCAGAAACTTCTAGCAGCTTGGATTTTTTAAAAATGTTTTATCTCGGAACATCCGTTAACGTGGATTTCTTAAAAATAATTTTTCTTGAGACTTCCATTAACGTGAATTTTTTAAAAATATTTTTTCCGGAGACCTCCAGCAACGCCGACTTTTTAAAAATATTTTTTCTGTAAATTCCAGCAACGTGGATTTTTCAAAAATAATTTTTCTCGAAACTTTTATCAACGTGGATTTTTAAAAAACAATTTTTCTCGAAACTTTTATCAACGTGGAATTTTTAAAAATAATTTTTCTAGAGACTTCTCTCGATGAGTTTTTTTTAAATATTTATCCAGTGACTTCCACTAACGTGGATTTTTTAAAAATAATTTTTCTTGAGATTTCTATCGACGTGGAATTTTAAAAAAATATTTTTTCCAGTAACTTCTAGCAATGCGAATTTTTTAAAAATAATTTTTCTTCAGATTTCCGTTAACGCGAACTTCTTAAAAACCATTTTTCTTGAAACTTCCCTTAAAACTTCATGAAACTTCCCTTTTTTAAAAATATTTTTCCCAACAACTTCCAGCAACGTAATTTTTTTAAAAATATTTTTTTGTGACTTCCATCAACGTGGATTTTTTTAAAAATAATTTTTCTAAAGACTTCCAGCAACGTGGATTTTTTAAAAATATTTTTCTCTCGACTTCCATCGACGTGAATTTTTTTAAAATATTTTTTTCTGGCTCACAACTTCATTTGGTTTGTTTTAAAAAATAGAAAAAAAAAATGGAACATATCCACTTAGAATTATCCTTAAATTCCCGTTGGCAAAAAATCTAGAAATTTGCACAGTCCAATTGGTGACCCAAATTAAAGGCATACGAGGTTACATTAACAGATAATGTTATTAACAGCTGTTAAAATCAATGCAATTTTTAACATTACATACTCTGAGATATGTTAACTATCAACCAACACAAAAAAGGATGAAAGGATTAAGTAATGCAATGCAGGAATTTCTGCTCAATTCAATAATAAAAAATTAAAAAAAAAAACAAAATACTGTTAAATAAATAAATATTTTGAACAGGAAGGAGGCATGGAAGCTAATAAGTTATTTTGGAAAAAATGGCCATTGAAATGCCCTTGAATAGTCAGAAAAACATAAAATTCCCAGAGGAACCATGATTGTTTAAACGTTTGTTGCTTTTTATAAAGCAAGGGGGATTTCTATATGAAAGAAAAACGGTAGGGGGTTACTTATAAAGGACGAAATGTAACTAGGGGTATCCTTTTTAATTCCTGGTAAAAATTTAAAATCTTCAATTTGTCCTAAATATTGGAAATTACAACTAAAAAAATCACATTTTTTTTCAAAAAAAAATTAGAAAATTTTAGTTTTTAAGGATTTTTAATTTATGAGGGGGTTTTGGATATAAGAAAAGCAGTGAGACGATAACTTTGTCCTTGATGGCAACGAAATGTCCTTGAAAGCATGCAGTGAAAATAAAAAAAATCTTAAAATTATTTAACTTGCTGCGAAAACTATAGACAAACATTCCTCTCTCTCCCTCTGATATAGCAGACCACGATATTTACCAATGCTTTGTAATTGATGACCAGTTTTGGAGGCAGAGGAAGACAGTGAGGTGTTAACTTATTATGGACAAAATGTTCCTTGAAGGGACCTCTTCAGATCCCTTGAAAAGTTAAAAATCTTAAAACTATCTTGCATATTGTAAATAAAGTCACATTTTTAGCAATAATAACAAAATCTATTTTTTATGGTTTTTAATTGATGTGAAGGATTTTGGCTAAGGGAAAGCAATGAAAAATGTAACTAGGAAGGTTCTATTTCTAACCAAGCAACAATAAAAAATTTAAAAATTATTTTGGTTAGCAAAAGCAAATTTTTTGGAAAGGAATTTTATTTAAAGGAATATTATGAAATTTTCAATTTTCACACATTTCTTAATTCCAGGGTGTTTTTTTAGCGAAAGAGAGAAGTTAGCTCCTTACCCCTGTTAGAGGAAATGTCCTTTAGAGGGTCCTCTTTAATTTCCCGAATAAATAAAAATTCTTTAAATAATTTTTCTTTCAAAAATTTATGTTTTTATATTGTCAGCGAAATCGTTTAAAAATATTTTCGTAGTTACTTTTCGATGTGAAGAAAAGGAGTGAGGGGTTACGTTTGTGAGGATGAAATTTACATAGGAAGGTCCTTTTTCTAAGCCAAGACATATGAAAAATCTTAAATTTGTTTTGTCATTAAAGAATAATTTTTTGCTGAAATAATATTTTGAGATAAATGAAAACTTTCAGTTTTCCCTTGGTTTCCTATATTCCTAGGAAGTTTTTAGAGGGAAGGAGAGGAGTTAGCCTCTTACCCCTGTTGGGAGAAGAGTTCCTTAGAGGGTCTTCTTTAGTTTCCAAAATAAATAAAAATTCTTAAAATAATTTTTTCTTAAAAAAAGTTTTTTATTTTTATAATTTCTGCAAAATCGATATATAATATATTTCTAATTTTAGGAGTTTTTTTTCGGTATGAAGCAAAGAAGTGAGTGGTTACGTTTATGTGGTCTACTTGTACCCAAAGAGGTCCTTTTTCTAATCCAGCAACAATGAAAAATCTTAAAATAATCTTGGGTTATAATAATATTTTTTTTGCAAAGGAATATTTTAAGACATTTTAAAACCTTCCAGTTTTCAAACATTCCTTAATTTAAGTTTTTTTTTAGCGAAAGAGAGGAGTTAGCTCCTTGGCCCTGTTGGAGGAAATGTTCCTTAGGGGGTCCTCTTTAATTTCTAAAATAAATAAAAATTTTTTAAAAAAAATTGTTTCTTCAAGGAAGGAATATTTTGGGATCATTTGAATTATTAAATTTTTTTATTTTCAATTATTTTTATTTTCTTCAATTAAAGCATTATAATTTTAATTTTAACATCTACTTTTCGATGTGAAGAAAGGTAATCAGGGGTTAAGTTTGTGAGGACGAAATGTACCCAAAGAGGTACTTTTTATATGCCAGCAACAATAAAAAATCTTAAAATTATTTTTCTTATTAAAAACTAAATGTTTGTGGGAAGGAATAGTTTGAGATATATTAAGACCTTCAGGTTTCTTTGATTCCCTATATTCCTAGGGAGTTTTTATAGGGAAGGAGAGGAGTTAGCTCCTTACCCCTGTTGGAGTAAATGTCCCCTAGAGGATCCTCTTTAATTTTCTGAATAAATAAATATTCTTAAAATATTTGTTGCTTTTAAAATATTTTTATATTTTATTATCTGCAAAATCGTTTAAAAGTATATTTCTAATTTTAGGAGTTTTTTTCGAAGTGAAGGAAGGGAGTGAGGGTTTAAGTTTGTGTGAACAAAATGTACCCAAAGAGGTCCTTTTTCTAGCTGAACAACAATAAAAAATCTTAAAATTGTTTTAATCATTAAAAAATATTTTTTGCTGATATCATATTTTGAGATATTTTAAAATCTGATATTTTCTAAGATCTCTTGATTCCAGGGTGTTTTTTAGCGAAAGAGAGGAGTTAGCTCCTTGGCCCTGGTGGAGCAAATGTTCCTTAGAGGGTCCTCTTTAATTTTTTAAATAAATAAAAATTCTTAAAATAATTTTTTTCTTCAAAACAAAATTAATTTTTTTTGGGAAGGAATATTTTGAGATCGCTTAAAACCTGTTCCCTTGATTCCCTATATTCCTAGGGAGTTTTTATAGGGAAGGATAGGTGTTAACCCCTTACCCCTCGTGAAGGAAATGTCCCTTAGAGGGTCTTTTTTAGTTTCCAAAATAAATAAAAATTCTTAAAATATTTTTTCTCTTAAAAACATTTTTAGTTTAATGCTGTCTGCAAAATCGGTTAATAACATATTTAGAATTTTGGGTTTTTTTCTATGTAAGGAAAAGGAGTGAGGGGTAAAGTTTGTGTGGACGAATTGTACTCAAAGTAGTCCTTTTTCTTATACAGCAAAAATAAAAAAACTTAAAATTATTTTTGTCATTAAAATTAACTTTTTCTGAAATAATATTTTAAATTATTTTAAAGTTATGGGGTTTCCTTTGATTTCCTATATTCCTAGGGAGTTTTTATAGGGAAGGAGAGGAGTTAACCCCTTACCCCTCGTGAAGGAAATGTCCCTTAGAGGGTCTTCTTTCATTTACCGAATATATAACCATTCTTAAAATATTTTTTCTATCAAAATATTTTTATTTTTCATTATCTGCAAAATCGTTTAAAAATATATTTCTAATTGTAAGAGTTTTTTTTCGATGTGAAGCAAAGGGGTGAGGGGTTAGGTTTTTGTGGACGAAATTTAACCGGAGAGGTCATTTTTCTTACACAAAAATAATAAAAAATCTTAAAATTATTATTGTCACTAAAAAATAATTTTTTGTTGAAATAGTAGATTGAGATATTTAAAACCTTTGGTTTCCAAATATCTCTTAAATCCAGGGTGTTTTTTTTAGCGAATGAGAGGAGTTAGCTCCTTGCCCTTGGTGGAGAAAATGTTCCTTAGAGGGTCCTCTTTAATTTTTTAAATAAATAAAAATTCTTAAAATTATTTTTTTCTTCAAAACAAAATTAATTTTTTTGGGAAGGAATATTTTGAGATCGCTTAAAACCTGTTCCCTTGATTCCCTATATTCCTAGGGAGTTTTTATAAAGAAGGAGAGGAGTCAACCCCTTACCCCTCGTAAAGGAAATGTCCCTTAGATGGTCTTTTTTAGTTTCCAGAATAAATAACAATTCTTAAAATATTTTTTCTCTTAAAAAACATTTTTAGTTTAATGCTGTCTGCAAAATCGGTTAATAACATATTTAGAATTTTGGAATTTTTTTTCTATGTAAGGAAAAGGAGTGAGGGGTAAAGTTTGTGTGGACGAATTGTACTCAAAGTGGTCCTTTTTCTTATACAGCAAAAATAAAAAAAAACTTAAAATTATTTTTGTCATTAAAATTAACTTTTTCTGAAATAATATTTTAAATTATTTTAAAGTTATGGGGTTTCCTTTGATTTCCTATATTCCTAGGGAGTTTTTATAGGGAAGAAGGGGAGTTAGTTCCTTACCCCTATTGGAGGAAATATCCCTTAGAGGGTCCTCTTTAATTTCCCAAATAAAAAAAAAATCTTAAAATATTTTTTTCTTGAAAACAGTTTTTTTATTTTTATATTGTCTGCAAAATCGTTTGAAAAAATAGTTATAATTTTAGGTTTTTTTTTTTGATGTGAAGCAAAGGGGTGAGGGGTTAAGTTTGTGTGAACAAAATGTACCCAAAGAGGTCTTTTTCTAGTCGAACAACAATAAAAAATCTTAAAATTATTTTTATCATTAAAAAATATTTTTTTGCTTAAATAATTGTTTGATATATTTAAAACCTTTGGTTTTCAAAGATCTCTTAAAAACAGGGTGTTTTTTCAACGAAAGAGAGGAGTTATCTCCTTGCCCCTGGTGTAGGAAATGTCCCTTAGAGGGTCTTCGTTAATTTCAAAAATAAATAAAAATTCTTAAAATAATTTTTTTTCTTTAAACCAAAATTAATTTTTTTGGGAAGGAATAGTTTTAGATCTCTTAAATCCTATGGTGTCTCCGTTGATCCCCTATATCCCTAGGGAGATTTTATGGGGAAGGAGAGGAGTTAGCTCCTTACCCCTGTTGGAGCAAATGTCCCCTAGAGGGTCCTCTTTAATTTCCCAAATAAATAAAAATTCTTAAAATAATTTTTTCTTTCAAAACTTTTTTATTTTTTAAAATGTCTAGAAAAATATTAAAATTTTAATTTTTTAAATTTAGGAAAAATGTTATACATTTTTTTTATATATACTTAAGGCTTATAACTAAATGTATGTACAGGATAACCTATATAACTAGAGGGTCAGTAGACTACAGAATCAAATTCTCTCTAAAAAAATATGGAATCTCTTAGAATTTTCCTACAAAGTCAAATAACGCAAGGCTTTGTCCAGAAAACGTTCCTCCGACGAGCCGTCGGCACAGGCAAAGCCTTGCCTAGACTTTTTCCTCATGTGCAGGGTGGAGAAACGCGATAGTTTTTCCGTTTCGGCATGTAGCACATTGTTGAGTTGTTGCTGTTGTTCCTGTTCGTACATCTCTAGCGTTTCGTATTCATCTAGAGGACGACAAGAGATCAGCTGTACTCGGGGTTGGGATTTTTTGTGTGATGTTTCCTTTTTCAAAACCAATCCAATGAGTTTGGATCTGGTCGAAAGGGAACGTTTTTTATTGACTAATTTCGAGCGAGGTCGTATGGGTACCGGTTGGGGTTCATACAGATCCTGGGTGGAGCCTCCAATGGGAAAGACCCCCGATTCTTCGGAATCTGTGGAAATTGTTATGGAAAGCAAGGAGCCATCTGAGTCCTTGTTGAGCTGCTGATTGTAGATGACACTGTTGCGTGGCGAGGATTGGGCACTGTTGGGAGCGGAGAAATAGGACTCATCGTATTGCGATCGCTGAGAGTCGGGTGTTGAGGGCACTTTTTTGTTTTCCAAATGCATAATGGGTTCCTCTTCAATTTCATCGGCTGAGGAACGATCCAGGCAGGATTCGGAATGAATGCGAGACAGGGTATTAAAGGTCCTGGCAGCCTTGGCCAATTGGGCGGCCTTTTTCTGTTGTTTGCGCTCTTGTTTTTCGATGGTCAGACGGCGTATGGTCTCCAGGCTTTCCACAAAGAGGTTGAGGTCATGTGGTGAAAAATATTGGGTATTGATTTTGAATTTCGAAGGCTCCGGCAGCATGGTGAACTTGGTATAGGAACTATCGGCCATGTCGATGATGATTGGGAATTTTTTCGGCTTTCAAAAATTGAGATGTTAATTTCGTCTGAGTTCGTTGGTAACTGATGGTGTTTGGCACAAGTGTTTTGGCTTATATAGAGAACGAGGAGTGCTACTCTTCAAACAGGTAGCTCTTAGTCTGTGTGACTTAATCCTTAATCACAGAGGCAACCCATACTAAGGTAGGATACTCACTACCTGTCTATCTCTCCCTGTCTGGCATCAGGGGGATTAAATATTTATGGTCTACTGGGCTCAAGGTCTTGCCAGGACTAAAACTAAATCCTTTAGTTCCTGGTAAGGACCTTTTGGCTTTATCCCTATCTCTTTCTCACTCTTTAGGAGAATAGGTGCGGGGAAAATCCTTGCCAGGCAATTGCGCGAATAAGTCCTGCCGTTTTTAGTTAGTCCTGCCATCATCGAGTATTGTTGTGCCATGATTGAAATCCTAGCAGCGAACAAATGCAAATCCCCCGGACCTGTCAAATGGCATTAGCATTCCCTTATTATTTTTATTTGTCATCCAGTTTTATGACCCAGAGCAGCAGAAAGGGAAAATCTCTCTCTTTTTGCCTAAATATTTTATGATTGCCGGTAAGTGTGAAAATTTGGAATTTCCATACATTAGCATAGCAATTTGTAGAGAAAAAGGAAAATTTTTGGAAGAAATTTTACCAGCCCCCCTGGCCGACCCACACACGGAAAAAAAACGCACATGTGTTGTCTCAACAAATTCTTGATGTCACAGAATTTTCTCAAGAAAATGGATTTTTGTAGAGCACGTGTTCGCCAAACGAAAAAAATCTCAATTAGTCACGTAGCCCAAAGCGGCCAGGTGACAATTCACGCAATTTCGTGGAAAACGGGATTTTAATGAAATTTAATTATTTTTGGAACATAAAAAATGTTCAACCAAAAATTTTGAAAATTTTGCCAAAAAGAAAAAAAATCAAATGAAAATTTATTTTTAATTAAAATAAAATAATAAAAAATGAAAAAATAATATTTTAAGATTTTTGGGTTTTCTTCGAAATTAAATAGGACACTCCAAGGAACATTTCGTCCATGGGGAGTAACGACCCAACTTCCCTCCTTCTTACCTAAAACTCCCCTTGACTTGAGATCACTTTAAAAATTACAATCTTTTTAAAATATCTCAATACATTGCCCACAAAATTGTAATTTTTAATAAGAAAAATAATTTTAAGATTTTTAATTTTTATTGGGATGGAAAGAAGACCAGTTGAAGTAAATTTCATTCACAATAACTTTACCCCTCACACCTATCCTTCACATAAAACAACTCCCAACATTTTAAAAAGAAAGAAAATAAAAAAAAAATCAAATAAAATTTATTTTTTCATAAAAAAAAAATTAATAAAAAATGAAAAAAAAATTTAAGATTTTTTGTTTCTCTTGAAAATTAAATAGGACACCCCAAGGAATATTTCGTCCATGGGGAGTGTCGCTCTGCCTTCCCACCTTCATATCTAAAACTACCCTTGACTTGAGGTCACTTTAAAAATTACAGTTCTTAAAATATCCCAAGACATTAGACATTGCCCACGAAAATTTTACTTTTTAATTAAAAAAAATAATTTTAAGATTTTTCATTTTTGTTGGTATGGAAAGAGGACCAGTTAAAATAAATTTCTGCTACAATAATCTTATCCCTCACACCTATCCTTCACATAAAAAAAAAAAAACTTCCAAATGATAGAGCCTTTGGAAACATAATAATCTGATATGATAAAGACACATGAAAAATAATTTTTCTTAAGGGAAAATGTAAATTTAAGAACTTGAATTAATATGGGAAACTAAAGAGGACAACCTAAGGAACATTTCATTCATGGGGAGTGTCGACCTACCTTGCCTCCTTCATCCTTTAAACACCCCTTGCTTGGGCAACTTAAATTTTTTTTTAAATATTACAATTTATTGGCCACGAAAAATGTAATTTTCAATAAGAAAAGTAATTTTAAGATTTTTCAATTTTGCTGTGATGGAAAGAGGGCCAGTTGAAGTAAATTTCATACACAGTAACCTTACCCCTCACTCCATGTTTTCATAGCGAAAAGTGACTCTTTAAATTGTAGAGAAATTATTTTTTTTGCTGGGTTAGAAAAAGGACCTCCATAGGTTAATTTTTTTAAGTGAAAAGTTTATTTTATGATTTTTCATTTCTCTTGAAAATTTCAGAGGACATCCCAAGGAACATTTCGTCCATGGGGAGTATCGCCCTGGCTTCCCTCCTTCATACCTAAAACTCCCCTTGACTTGAGGTCACTTGAAAAATGACAGTTTTTGTAATATCCCAAGACATTCCCCACAAAAATTAAAATTATGAGCAAGATATTTTTAAGATTTTTAATTTTTGTTGGGATGGAAAAAGGACCAGTCGAAGTAAATTTCGTCCACAATAGTCTAACACCTCACTTCTTTCCTTCACATCGAAAAAAAGCTTGCAAGTCATAGACCCTATTGATACATAATAATCTGATATGATGCTACCCAATGCAGACACAAGAAAAAATAATTTTTCTTAAGGGAAAATATAAATTTAAGAATTTGTATTAATATTTGAAACTAAAGAGGACACCGTAAGGAACATTTTGTCCATGGGGAGTATCGGCCTAGCCTCCCTTCTTCACACTTTAAACTCCTCTTGACTTGAGGTCACTTTAAAAATTACAGTTTTTAAAATATCCCAAGATATTGCCCACGAAAGTTGTAATTTTTATTAAGAAAAATAATTTTAAGATTTTTCGTTTTTGCTGGTATGGAAAGAGGGCCAGTTGAAGTAAATTTCATCCACAGTAACCTTACACCTCACTCCATTTGTTCCTAACGGAAAGTGACTCTTTAAATTGTAGAGAAAGTATTTTTACTGCTGGATTAGAAAAACGACTTCCTCTAGAATATATCTCTGAGCGAAACAATTATTTTAGGATTTTTGAAAATTTTGGAAATTAAAGACGACACCCTAAGGAACATTTCGTCCATGGGGAGTATCGACCTAGCTTCCCCCCTTCACATTTAAAACCCCCCTTGGCTTGAGGTCACTTTAAAAACAGTTTTTAAGAAATGTCTCAAGACAATGCCCACAAAGATTGTAATTTTTAATAAGAAAAATAATTTTAAGATTTTAATTTTTTGTTGGTATGGAAAGAGAACCAGTTGAAGTAAATTTCATCCACAGTAAGCTTACCCCTCACTCCATTTTTTCATAACGAAAAGTGACTCTTTAAATTGTAGAGAAATTATTTTTGTTGCTGGGTTAGAAAAACGACCTCCTTAAGAATATTTCTCTAAGCGAAACATTGTTTTTAAGGTTGTTTGTTTTTCTGGTAATTAAAGAGGATACCCTAAGGAACATTTTATCCATGGGGAGTATCGACCTACCTTCACTCCTTCATACCTAAAAATCCCCTTGACTTGAGGGCACTTTAAAATTCCAGTTTTTAAAATATTCCAAGACATTGCCCACGAAAATTTGATATATGGTGACAGCCATTGTAGATATGATATGTTTGGGTGTCAAAAATAATTTTAGGATTTTTTATTTATTTTGGAACTTAAAAAGGGCCTTGTGGAGGTCATTTCGTCCATAGGGAGTATTAATCTACCTCCCCTCAATCGATATTTAAACTCCCCTTGAATTGGGGGAACTTTAAAAGTTGTCACTTTTGAAATATTCCAGATATCCTTTTTGAAATCATGTTTAAGTGAAAAAATAATTTTAAGATTTTTTTCATTTTGAAAATTAAAAAGGACACCGTGAGGGAAATTTCGTCCATAGAGAGTAATGAGCCACATCGCTGTTTAACCTCTCTTTGAGGGAACTTTAAAAGTTTCCCGTTTTAAAATGTGCCAGTTCTATAAAATCTCTATTTTTTCTTTCGAAACAATGACGGTTTTGTATGACAAAAATAATTTTAAGATTTTTCAATTTTACTAGGCTAGAAAAAGGACCTCCTTAGGTAAATTTCGTTCATTGTAACTAAACACCTCACTTCGTTTCGTTATATCGAAAAATCACTTTTAATTATAGAAGATTAAAAAAATATAATAATTTGATATATGTCGACAGCCATTGTAGATAAAACATATTTCGGTAAAAAAAATAATTTTAAGATTTTTTATTTATGTTGATTATTAAAAAGGACCTCCTGTGGAACACTTCGTTCATAAGGAGCTTAGGCCTACCTCACCTACATCACTGTTAAAACTCAACTTGAAATAAGGGAACTTAAGAATTTGTATGTATAAAAAAAATATTTCTAGATATACTTTTGGAAAACATGTTTAGAAGAAAAAAATAATTTTACGATTTTTGTTTCATTTTGAAAATTAAAAAGGACCCAGAAAGGGACATTTCAACCAAGAGGAGCTTAGACCTACCTCCCCTTCATCGATGTTAAAACCCCCTTGAATTGATGGAAATTGGAAAATTTTCCAATTTTAAAATTTTTCAGTTTTTTTAATTCCTAGATTTTTCTTTTGAAACAATGGCAGTTTTTTATGACAAAAATAATTTTAAGATTTTTAATTTTTGCTAAGTTTGAAAAAGGACCTCCTTAGGTATATTTCATCCACAATAACCTTACTCCTATCTCCTTTCCTTTATATCGAAAAAAAAGTCCTGAATTATAGAAAAGTTCGAATTATGAAGATTAAATTAAAGAAATAAAATATGCGTCTTTTGGGTGTCTAATAATTTTAAGATTTTTTATTTATTTTGAAAATTAAAAAGGACCCCGTGTAGGATATTTCATCCATAGGGAGTAATGGCCTACCTTTTATGCATCGATGCTTAAACTTCCCTTGAATTGAGGGTACCTTAAAATTTGACAGATTGTTTTTTTAATTCCTAGATTTTTCTTTCGAATCAAGGTCCTTTTTTAAGATAAAAATAGTTTTAAGATTTTCGTTTCATTTTGAAAATTAAAAAGCGCACCATGGAGGACATTTCGTTCATAGGGAGGAATGACCTACCTCCCCTACATCGCAGTTTAAACTCCCCTTGAATTGAGCGAAATTTAACATTTCCAATTTTTCAAATTTGTATTTTTTTTAAATTCCTAGTTTTTCCTTTCGAAACAATGGTGGTTTTTTTATGACAAAAATAATTTTTAGATTTTTTATTTTTGCTGAATTAGAAAGAGGACCATTCTGGGTAAGTTTCGTCCATCATAACCTTACTCCTATCTCCTTTCCTTCTATTTCGTCCATAGGGAGTATGGACGCTTTCAACTCAACTTGAAAGGAGGGTCCGTTTTTATGACAAAAGTAGTTAAAAGATTTTTCATTTTTGCTGGGTAAGAAACAGAACTAGTCTGGGTAAATTTCGTCTATAATAAACCTACCCCTATCTCCTTCCCTTACAGCGAAAAAATTTAATTGTAGAACCCCCATACATAATAATCTGATATGATGGTGCCCAATTTAGTCACCACAAAAATAAATATTTGTTAAATGAAAAATTAATTTAAAGATTTTCTGTTAATTTGGAATATGAAAGAGGGCACACTGGCGTAGATTTCGTCCATAGGGAGTAATGACCTCCCACCCCTCCATCTCGGTTAAAACTCTCCTTCAATAGAGTGAGCCTCAAAATTTGCCAATTTTTTTTAAATTTCTAAAATATTCCCTGGAAACAAGGGCGATTTTTTATGACAAAAATAATTTTAAGATTTTTCATTTTTGCTAAGTTTGAAAAAGGACCTCCTTAGGTATATTTCGTCAATAATAACCGTACTCCTATCTTCTTTTCATTACAGAGAAAAAAAATTAATTGTAGAACATCCAGATATATAAAAATCTGATATGATGGTCGCCAATTTAGTCACCAGACAAATAAATATTTTTAAATGAAAAACTAATTTTAAGATTTTCTGTTAATTTTGAAAATGAAAGAGGCCATCCTGGAGTAGATTTCGTGCCCAAGGAGTAATGGCCTACCTCCCCTCCATCCCAGTTAAAACTTCCCATCAATAGAGTTAACTTTTGAAAATTTTGACATGAAAATTTGCCAGTGTAAAAATATTCCTAGATATTCCTTCCGAATTAAGGGCGGTTTTTATAACAAAAATAATTTTAAGATTTTTCACTTTTGCTGGGTTAGAAAAAGAACCAATTTAGGTAAATTTCATCCATAATATCTTTATCCCTCACTCTTTTCCTTCATATCGAAAAAAATTCCTGAATTATAGAAAAGTTCGAATTATGAAGATTAAATTAAAAAAAAGTAAAATATGCGTCTTTTGGGTGTCTAATAATTTTAAGATTTTTTATTTATTTTGAAAATTAAAAAGGACCCCGTGTAGGATATTTCATCCATAGGGAGTAATGGCCTACCTCTTATGCATCGATGCTTAAACTTCCCTTGAATTGAGGGTACCTTAAAATTTGACAGATTGTTTTTTTAATTCCTAGATTTTTCTTTCGAATCAAGGTCCTTTTTTAAGATAAAAATAATTTTAAGATTTTTCATTTTTGCTAAGTTTGAAAAAGGACCTCCTTAGGTATATTTCGTCCAAAATAACCTTACTCCTATCTTCTTTCCTTTACAGAGAAAAAAAATTAATTGTAAAAATCTGTACATTTAACTGTAAAAATCCCCAATTTAGTCACTGCAAAAATAAATATTTTTAAATTGAAAAAAATAATTTTAAGATTTTCTGTTAATTTTGAAAATTAAAGAGGCCATCCTGGGGTAGATTTCGTCCATAGCGAGTATCGACCTAACTATCCTCCTTCAAAACATAACTGTTGGTTTTTAGAGGAGAAATTATTTTTTTTAATTGTTTTCTTTTTTTAGTCACTACAAAAATAAATATTTCGAAATGAAAAACTAATTTTAAGATTTTCTCTTAATTTTGAAAATTAAAGAGGCCAGCCTGGGGTAGATTTCGTCCACTGGGAATATCGACCTAGCTATCCTCCTTCTTCAAAAAATTGTTGGTTTTTAGAGAAGATTTTTTTTTTTTTTTTTTTTTTTTTTTTTTTTGGAAATAAAATTTCATCCTTGATCCAAATAATGGCCTTCCGAATCCGTTTGGCACGTGGGGTGTGTCAAAAATTGTTTTTTAAATAAAGATAAGAATAAAAAAAAATATTTTCCAAAAAATGGAAAATCACTGCAGGTGCCGGCTACCCCTGGCTACTTTTTTTGCCCAATTTCCAATCCGAAGGCCAAAAAGAAAATTTCGAAAAAGAAAAGTTTTAAATTTCAAAACAGTAAAAAATAAGGAAGTACCGATAGCTTCCTGTAGTTCATGGCTCATTTTTTTGTTTTGTTTTTTTTTTTATTTATTCCACGGCCTCTAATTCGCAGCATGCCTTTAGGAAGCTGGAAAAATAAATTCTGCTGGCATAGTTTGCGGTTATTGTGCCCCAGGATAGAATATTAATTTTCCAATGAAAAAAAACTATTTTTTTCTGATCCTGTCATAAATCATAATTTCCCAACAGGACCAAGGATGACAAAGGACCAACCAACTTCCTGTAGATGGCCTTCTTGGCATGCAACAGTTACCATGACGCGCCATTTAACCCGAAACCCATTAAATTAAGACTTGTTTGTGTGTAGGACACGTTCTTTGTCCTGGCGACAAACACTTGCACACAGACGCATACATAGGCACACTGACACCGAGGACACGCACACTGACACCGGGAAATATTTAGTCATCAGTCGCCATCAAATTGTCAGCCACTTGTCAAGCCAAGCAACGGAATTTGTCTTGGCTTTCCTACCCTCCTTCCTTCCTTCGGCTATGGTTTCCTATCCTTACCAAGGTTAAATGTCATCAATAACAAGACAAAGGACGAAAAAAAGGATATGATTTGTGTCTGTCCTCCCTGCATCCATCCATCCCTCCCTTCATCGTTCATAATGTCATTATTGCCATCAGCCAAAGATATGGCGATATGGGATTGATAAATGAAGTGTAAACGACAAACAATGTCCTTGATGAAGGACCTGTTTTGAGAGCTCTGTTTTCGTCATTGTTTTCGAATCTCAGATCTTTTGTTTCCAGCCGAACCAAAAAAAAAATAAATAAATGAAACAAAAATGACACAAACCGATTGCAAAGATAATGTCAAATGTCAGTGAGACGAAGAGAAGGCAAGGAGCTCAGCGGTTGCAAAAATTGTCCTACACCGAGGTGGGAAAGAGAGAGAGGAGAGGGAGAGAGGGTGTCATATCTCAATGGAACCTCTCTTAAATGACCCAAAATCCCGCTGTTCTGTCACAATATTTGCAACAATGGAAAAATTTTAATGAAAAAATAAATCGACCTCCCAGCGGAGCGTTCAAGGATAATATCTTGCTCGTCGACGGCAACTTGTCATGGTTAATAAAAATATTTGACAATTTTGGTTTTTTTCCTCTCAAACGGTTTTTGTGGAAAATAATCGAAATTCCATGGCTTTGGGCACAGTTTTCGAACTTAAAATTAGAAAATGAAAATCGGGCGCCAGAATTGAGTTTTAAGGACATGCAAGGATATGCAAATTAAGAGATTAAAAAATGAGGAATATTCGAACATGATTCTGAAAAAGAGAAACGATGAGGCCTGGAATTTTATTTTTTTTTTTAAATTTTGGAATTTTTTTTATTTTAAAAATTAAAAAAAAAATTCTCAAGCCCGGAACTTTTCAGCCCTTGTTAAAATTATCCGAATCATAAATTTTTGGGATTTTTATGAAATACTAGGGATATTAAAATTGCATTGGATATCAGAAAGGCACATTTTTTAATTTTTCCAAAAAAATTATTTTAAAAATTAAAAAAAAAATCTCAGGCCCGGAACTTTTCAGCCCTTGTTAAAATTATCCGAATTTTAAATTTTAGGGATCTTTATGAAATGCTAGGGATATTAAAATAGCAATGAATATCAGAGAGGCATAATTTTTTTCCAATTTTTTTTTTAATTTTCCAAAAAAGGGTCCGGAACTTTTCAGCCCTTGTAAAAATTATCCGAATTTTAAATGTTTGGGATTTTTATGAAATGCTATGGATATTAAAATAGCATTGCAATTCAGAAAGGCACATTTTTTAATTTTTCCAAAAAAAAATATTTTTAAAAATTAAAAAAAAAAATCCAAGCCCGGAGCTTTTCAGCTCTTGTTAAAATTTATCCGAATTTTGAATTTTTGGGATTTTTATGAAATTCTATGGATATTAGTATGGCATTGAATATCAGAAAGGCATAATTTTTTTCCAAAAAAAAAAATTTTTTAACCTTCCAAAAAAGGGTCCGGAACTTTTCAGCCCTTGTTAAAATTATCCGAATCATAAATTTTAGGGATCTTTATGAAATGCTAGGGATATTAAAATAGCTTTGGATATCAGAAAGGCACATTTTTTTAATTTTTCCAAAAAAAATATTTTTAAAAATTAAAAAAAAAGTTCTCAAGGCCGGAACTTTTCAGCCCTTGTTAAATTTATCCGAATTTTAAATTTTTGGGATTTCTATGAAATGCTATGGATTTTAAAATAGCATTGAATATCAGAAAGGCATAATTTTTTTCCATAAAAAAATTTGTTTTAACCTTCCAAAAAAGGGTCCGGAACTTTTCAGCCCTTGTTGAAATTATCCAAATCATAAATTTTAGGGATCTTTATGAAATGCTAGGGATATTAAAATTGCATTGGATATCAAAAAGGCAAATTTTTTTAATTTTTCCAAAAAAAGTTATTTTAAAAATTAAAAAAAAAATCTCAAGCCCGGAACTTTTCAGCCCTTGTTAAAATTTATCCGAATTTTAAATTTTTGGGATTTTTATGAAATGCTATGGATATTAGTCTGGCATTGAATATCAGAAAGGCATAATTTTTTTCCAAAAAAAAAAAATTTAACCTCCCAAAAAAGGGTCCGGAACTTTTCAGCCCTTGTTAAAATTATCCGAATAACAAATTTTTGGGATTTTTATGAAATGCTAGGGATATTAAAATTGCATTGGATATCAGAAGGGCACATTTTTTTTAATTTTTCCAAAAAAAAATTTTTAAAAATTAAAAAAAAAATCTCAAGCCCGGAACTTTTCAGCCCTTGTTAAAAATTATCCGAATTTTAATTTTTTTGGATTTTTATGAAATGCTATGGATATTAGAATAACAGTGAATATCAGAAAGGCATAATTTTTTATCAAAAAAAAAAAATTAACCTTTCAAAAAAGGGTCCGGAACTTTTCAGCCCTTGTTAAAATTTCCGAATCATAAAATTTTGGGATTTTTATGAAATGCTATGGATAGTAAAATAGCATTGAATATCAGAGGGGCACATTTTTTAATTTTTCCAAAAAAATCATTTTTAAAAATTAAAAAAAAAATCTCAAGCCCGGAACTTTTCAGCCCTTGCTAAACTTTTCCGAATTTTATTTTGGATTTTTATGAAATGCTATGGATATTAGAATAGCAGTGAATATCAGAAAGGCATAATTTTTTTCAAACATTTTTTTTAATTTCCCAAAACAAGGTCCGGAACTTTTCAGCCCTTGTTAAAATTATCCGAATCATAATTTTTTGGGATTTTTATGAAATGGTAGGGATATTAAAATAGCATTGGATATCTGAAAGGCACATTTTTTTTTTTTAATTTTTCCAAAAAAATCGGATCCGGAACTTTTCAGCCCTTGCCAATGTTTATACCCTCCACCATAGTATGGAGGGTATATTATGTTTGTCATTCCGTTTCTAACACCTCGAAATATATGGCGTCTAACCACAAAGTATGTATATTCTTGATCAGGATAAAAATCTATGTCGATTTAGCGATGTCCGTCGGTCTGTCCGTCTATGGAAATCTCTCTAGCTCCCGAACGAAATGAAGTAGATGGATAAAATTTTACTCAAATGTATATTATGTCTGCAGGACTTTTGGTATTGAAAATGGGCCATGTAGGTTCACGTTTTGGTATAGCCCCCATATAAGGGTACCTCCCGATATTCGGTATTTTGATGATTTTAGCGACACTATTCAGCCGAATTGTTTCAAATTTGGTATTTTAAGTTCGAAATGAATACTACAGCCTATGACAGAAAATTGCCGGTGCAGCTCCACGTCTTTGTATAGCCCCCATATAACGGTACCTCCCGATATTCGGTATTTTGATGATTTTAGCGACATTATTCACCGGAATTGTTTCAAATTTGGTATTTGAAGTTCGTAATGGATACTGCAGCTTAAGTCAGAAAATTGTCTGTGCAGGTTCACATCTTCGTATAGCCCTCATATAACGATACCTCCCGATATTCGGTATTTTGATGATTTTAGCGACATTATTCACCGGAATTGCTTCAAATTTAGTATTTGAAGTTCGTAATGGGTACTGCAGCCTAAGGCAGAAAATTGTCTGTGCAGGTCTACATTTACGGATTTTAGTTTTTTTTTTGAAAATTGTCAAATTCGTTCAAAATGGTAGAGGGTATTAAAAATTCGGCCCGGCTTTTTTACTTGTTTTTTTTTTGTTTCTGTGCCAAAAGTTCATATTTGATTTCAATAAATATTTAAATATCCAAATATTTATAATTGGCATGTGTCAGTTGTGTGTCAAGAATTTCTGGCCCACAAATTATTTGAGGTTATAGGCATCTGCAGGCCAAGTAAATATTGAATGAATAATCTACAAACATTTTGTTGGGCGAGCATTTGGGCTCTGTCAAATAAATTGACAAAATTGGAATTGTGTGATTTTATTCAAATTTTATGACCAAAAAAGGCTACAGTGGGACCTCGCATAAAACATGCTCAATGATCAGGTCAAGAAAAGCATGGCATCCTAGGAAGTTGGAAAAAATTTTGGTAAGGGGTGAGTGATGAAAAATATTTTTTGAAGATGTGAGGGTGCATTATATAAAGGTCCTACTGTACTTTTTTATGTGGAACGATTTAGAATCATGTATATGTACTTCAAAGTATTCATAGATGTTTATTTTTTGGCAACAGTTTTCGACAAGGATCTTGGCACTGCACCGGACTGATGCAATACCATTTGACATTTGTGGAAAAAATTGGATTGCAAAAAATAAGAGTGCCAATTATTCACGGAAATTGTGGAAAATAATTGATGAGAATTCAAAGAATAAAAAAAATTAGAAGTCAAAACAAAAACATTTTTTTACGTCATATAAGGGACGTGGATTTTTTAAAAATATTTTTCCAAGGGCCATCAATAAACGTGGATTTTTTAAAAATATTTTTTCAAGGGCCAACAATAAACGTGGATTTTTTAAAAATATTTTTTCAAGGGCCATCAATGAACGTGGATTTTTTAAAAATATTTTTTTCAAGGCCCCTAAATAAACGTGGATTTTTTAAAAATATTTTTTTCAAGGCCCCTAAATAAACGTGGATTTTTTAAAAATATTTTTTTCAAGGGCCATCAATAAATGGGGAGTTTTTAAAAATATTTTTTCAAGTTAGATATGTAAACGTGGATTTTTTAAAAATATTTTTTTCAAGGGCCATCAATAAATGGGGAGTTTTTAAAAATATTTTTTCAAGTTAGATATGTAAACGTGGATTTTTTAAAAATATTTTTTCAAGGGCCAACAATAAACGTGGATTTTTTAAAAATATTTTTTCATGGGCCAACAATAAACGTGGATTTTTTAAATATATTTTTTCAAGGGCCATCAATAAACGTGGATTTTTTAAAAATATTTTTTAATGGCCATCAATAAACGTGGATTCTTTTAAAAATATTTTTCAATGTCCATCAATAAACGTGGATTTTTTAAAAATATTTTTTAATGGGCCATCAATAAACGTGGATTTTTTTAAAAATATTTTTCAAGGGCCAACAATAAACGTGGATTTTTTAAAAATATTTTTCAAGGGCCATCAATAAACGTGGATTTTTTAAAAAATATTTTTTCAAGGTCCATCAAAAAATTTGGATTTTTTCAAATTATTTTTTCAAGGGCCATCAATAAATGTGGATTTTTTAAAAAAAATATTTTAAGGGCCATCAATAAACGTGGATTTTGTAAAAATATTTTTTCAAGTTAGATATGTAAACATGGATTTTTTAAAAATATTTTTTCAAGGGCCATCAATAAACGTGGATTTTTTAAAAATATTTTTTCAAGGGCCATCAATAAACTTGGATTTTTTAAAAATATTTTTCCAAGGGCCATTAATATAAACGTGGATTTTTTAAAAAATATTTTTCCAAGGGCCATTAATAAACGTGGATTTTTTAAAAATATTTTCTCAAGGACTATCAATAAATGGGGATTTTTTAAAAATATTTTTTGGAGGGTCCATGACAAAAGTGGATTTTTTAAAAATATTTTTTGAAGGGTCCATGACAAAAGTGGATTTTTTAAAAATATTTTTTCAATGGCCAACATTTTTTAAAAATATTTTTTAAGGGCCATCAACAAACGTGGATTTTGTTAAAAATAATTTTTCAAGGGCCATCAATAAACGTGGATTTTTTAAAAATATTTTTTCAAGGGCAATCAATAATTTTTTAAAAATATATTTTAAAATATATTTTTTTCAAGTATTTTTTAAAAATATTTTTTCAAGGGCAATCAATAATTTTTTAAAAATATATTTTAAAATATATTTTTTTCAAGTATTTTTTAAAAATATTTTTTCAAGGGCAATCAATAATTTTTTAAAAATATATTTTAAAATATATTTTTTTCAAGTATTTTTTAAAAATATTTTTTGGAGAGTCTATATCAAACGTGGATTTTTTAGAAATATTTTTTGGAGAGTCTAGAACTAATGTGGATTTTTTGAAGTCATTTTTCGGGGTGATTAAAGAAACGTGGATTTTTTAAAAATATTTTTTTGAGGTTATTAAAGAAACGTGGATTTTTTTTAAATGATTTTTGGAGAGTCTATAACTATTGTGGATTTTTTGAAGTCATTTTTCGGGGTGATTAAAGAAACGTGAATTTTTTAAAAATATTTTTTGAGGTAATTAAAGGAACGTGGATTTTTTAAAACTATTTTCTTGAGGTTATTAAAGGAACGTGGATTTTTTAAAAATATTTTTGTGAGGTTATTAAATGAACGTGGATTTTTCGAAAATATTTTTTTGAAGTTATTAAAGGACCGCGGATTTTCTAAAAATATTTTTTGTGGTTATTAAGGGAACGTGGATTTTTTAAAAATATTTTTTTGAGATTATTAAAGGAATGTGGATTTTTTAACAATATTTTTTTGAGGTTATTAAAGAAACGTGGATTTTTTAAAAATATTTTTTTGAGGTTACTAAAGAAACGTGGATTTTTTAAAAATATTTTTTGAGGTTATTAAAGAAACGTGGATTTTTTAAAAATATTTTTTCGGGGTTATTAAAGAAACGTGGATTTTTTAAAAATATTTTTTGAGGTTATTAAAGAAACGTGGATTTTTTAAAAATATTTTTTGAGGTTATTAAAGAAACGTGGATTTTTTAAAAATATTTTTTCGGGGTTATTAAAGGAACGTGGATTTTTTAAAAATATTTTTTTGAGGTTATTAAAGAAACGTCGATTTTTTAAAAATATTTTTTGAGGTTATTAAAGAAACGTGGATTTTTTAAAAATATTTTTTTGAGGTTATTAAAGAAACGTGGATTTTTTAAAAATATTTTTTTAAGGTTATTAAAGGAACGTGGATTTTTTAAAAATATTTTTTTTGAAGTTATTAAATGAACGTGGATTTTTTAAAAATATTTTTTTGAGGTTATTAAAGAAACGTAGATTTTTCGAAAATATTTTTTGAAGTTATTAAAGGACCGCGGATTTTTCGAAAATATTTTTTAAAGTTATTAAAGGACCGCGGATTTTTTAAAAATATTTTTTGTGGTTATTAAGGGAACGTGGATTTTTTAAAAATATTTTTCAGGGGTTATTAAAGGAACGTGGATTTTGTAAAAATATTTTTCAGGGGTTATTAAAGAAACGTGGATTTTTTAAAAATATTTTTCAGGGGTTATTAAAGGAACGTGGATTTTTTAAAAATATTTTTCAGGGGTTATTAAAGAAACGTGGATTTATTAAAAATATTTTTTTGAGGTTATTAAAGAAACGTGGATTTTTTAAAAATATTTTTTTTGAGGTTATAAATGGAACGTGGATTTTTTAAAAATATTTTTTTTTTGGGGTTATTAAAGGAACGTGGATTTTTTAAAAATATTTTTTTAGGTTATTAAAGGAACGTGGATTTTTTAAAAATATTTTTTTTAGGTTATTAAAGGAACGTGGATTTTTTAAAAATATTTTTTTTGAAATCATTGAAGAAACGTGGATTTTTTAAAAATATTTTTCAGGGGTTATTAAAGGAACGTGGATTTTTTAAAAATATTTTTCAGGGGTTATTAAAGAAACGTGGATTTTTTAAAAATATTTTTTTGAGGTTATTAAAGGAACGTGGATTTTTCAAAAACATTTTTTTGAGGTTATTAAAGGAATGTGGATTTTTTAAAAATATTTTTTTGAGGTTATTAAAGGAACGTGGATTTTTTAAAAATAATTTTTGAGGTTATTAAAGGAACGTGGATTTTTTAAAAATATTTTTTTTATGTTTTTAAAGGAACGTGGATTTTTTAAAAATATTTTTTGAGGTTATTAAAGGAACGTGGATTTTTTAAAAATATTTTTTTGGATTTATTAAGGGAACGTGGATTTTTTAAAAATATTTTTTTGGATTTATTAAGGGAACGTGGATTTTTTTAAAAATATTTTTGTGAGGTTATTAAAGGAACATGGATTTTTTAAAAATATTTTTTGAGGTTATCAAAGGAACGGGGAGTTTTTAAAAATATTTTTCTGAAGTTTTTAAAGGAACGCGGATTTTTTAAAAATATTTTTTTGAGGTTATTAAAGAAACGTGGATTTTTTAAAAATATTTTTCTGAAGTTTTTAAAGGAACGCGGATTTTTTAAAAATATTTTTTTCAATTTTTTATTTTTTCAATTTTTATTGTTTCCATTGAAGTGCCAGTTAAATTGAAAAAAAAAAAAATGACCAAAGCCAAGGGGTCAGGAAGTTGACACTTAACTCAATTAAATTGGTTCTATGGCACTTAAAAGCCGACCCCCTCCCCCCTTTTTCTTCCCCTCTCTAACCCTCCCCCCACGACTCGACAACAATGAAAGTGCCTGGCTTTATGTTGCCATGGGTGCTCTTCTGATGAAATAAAACCGGGAGTCCCCATTGGAGGTTAAGTCGATTGGATAATTGTTTAATCTCCATTGGCATTAATTGAAATTTAAATGGTCTTCTTGGGCTATTGTTGTTGGTGTTGTCAGGCCAAAGCCTTCGAAATGCCTGCATTTCAAAAAGAAATAAAACAGAACATGCATTGGCTGAGTTGACCCCTGACAAGGCAGCAGTGTTTGTGGCAGACATGCTCGAATGGTCCACCCCTTTCTTCGATTGCTTCTTCTTCTTCTTGGCGAAGAGAAGGAGGGGGAGGAGCAAACACCCAATGCTTTCATTGTTGGATATGCAAATCTCCAGTCAATACCATTTTCCCCTTTTATTTTGACGTGCGTTTTTTAGAATTTCGAATTGCTTTCGGTTTCAGTTCTTTTTTTTTCTTTTTGTTTCGGAATTGCATGGAATTCGTGCTGGTTTTCTTGAAAACAGAAAAATATACAAAAGCAAGGCATTGTTGTATTGTCTACGAACTAAAGGGCTGTCTGTCTGCCCGGCCGCCTTTCATGTCCCACCATACATTGTTGTTGCGGGGTATTTGTTAGGCAAAACTACTGGTTTTGAATTGTTTTCTTCTTTTAAATCGAATTCAAAGAGATTTGCAAAAAATTCTTTGAAAATGTGAGTGTGCCTGTGTTTGATGTCTGCCTTCAATGGCTTGAAAGAAGACAACAACAAAAACATTGTTCCCAGATTAGCAAAAATATTTTAAGAAAACAATTTTCGATTTTTTTTGCGAATCCCAAAAAATGGGAGGAAACCACAAATAGCCTTAGTGTTGTGATTTATTCTTAAAAGTGAAAACAAAAAAAAAAAAAAAACATTTTCAAAAGGGTTCAGCAGGATTTAAGGACATCATAATTAGTTTTGAAAATATTTTTAAAAGAAACTCATAATTCCACATTATTGTTGTGGGATTAGGGTAAAGACATGAGAAACTTTTCATAATTAACTTACAATTGATATTTAAATAGCCTGCAGGATTATGAAATTTTGTGAGGATACATACCTGAAAGGAAAAAGAGGAAAATATTTGACATTAAATAATATAATTTATAAACAAAAAAATTATATTTATAAAATTTGTTTATTTATAAATTATTTAAAATATGTATTTTTTAAAATATCCACGTTCGTTTAATAACCTCAAAAAAATATTTTTAAAAAATCCACGTTCCTTTAATAACCCAAAAAAAAATGTTTTTAAAAAATCCACGTTCCTTTAATAGCCCCCAAAAATATTTTTTAAAAAATCCACGTTCCTTTAATAGCCCCCAAAAATATTTTTTAAAAAATCCACGTTCCTTTAATAGCCCCCAAAAATATTTTTTAAAAAATCCACGTTCCTTTAATAGCCCCCAAAATATTTTTTAAAAAATCCACGTTCCTTTAATAGCCCCCAAAAATATTTTTTAAAAAATCCACGTTCCTTTAATAGCCCCCAAAAATATTTTTTAAAAAATCCACGTTCCTTTAATAGCCCCCAAAAATATTTTTAAAAAAATCCACGTTCCTTTAATAGCCCCCAAAAATATTTTTTAAAAAATCCACGTTCCTTTAATAGCCCCCAAAAATATTTTTTAAAAAATCCACGTTCCTTTAATAGCCCCCAAAAATATTTTTTAAAAAATCCACGTTCCTTTAATAGCCCCCAAAAATATTTTTTAAAAAATCCACGTTCCTTTAATAGCCCCCAAAAATATTTTTTAAAAAATCCACGTTCCTTTAATAGCCCCCAAAAATATTTTTTAAAAATCCACGTTCCTTTAATAGCCCCCAAAAATATTTTTTAAAAAATCCACGTTCCTTTAATAGCCCCCAAAAATATTTTTTAAAAAATCCACGTTCCTTTAATAGCCCCCAAAAATATTTTTTAAAAAATCCACGTTCCTTTAATAGCCCCCAAAAATATTTTTTAAAAAATCCACGTTCCTTTAATAGCCCCCAAAAATATTTTTTAAAAAATCCACGTTCCTTTAATAGCCCCCAAAAATATTTTTTAAAAAATCCACGTTCCTTTAATAGCCCCCAAAAATATTTTTTAAAAAATCCACGTTCCTTTAATAGCCCCCAAAAATATTTTTTAAAAAATCCACGTTCCTTTAATAGCCCCCAAAAATATTTTTTAAAAAATCCACGTTCCTTTAATAGCCCCCAAAAATATTTTTTAAAAAATCCACGTTCCTTTAATAGCCCCCAAAAATATTTTTTAAAAAATCCACGTTCCTTTAATAGCCCCCAAAATATTTTTTAAAAAATCCACGTTCCTTTAATAGCCCCCAAAAATATTTTTTAAAAAATCCACGTTCATTTAATAGCCCCCAAAAATATTTTTTAAAAAATCCACGTTCCTTTAATAGCCCCCAAAAATATTTTTTAAAAAATCCACGTTCCTTTAATAGCCCCCAAAAATATTTTTTAAAAAATCCACGTTCCTTTAATAGCCCCCAAAAATATTTTTTAAAAAATCCACGTTCCTTTAATAGCCCCCAAAAATATTTTTTAAAAAATCCGCGTTCCTTTAATAGCCCCCAAAAATATTTTTTAAAAAATCCACGTTCCTTTAATAGCCCCCAAAAATATTTTTTAAAAAATCCACGTTCCTTTAATAGCCCCCAAAATATTTTTTAAAAAATCCACGTTCCTTTAATAGCCCCCAAAAATATTTTTTAAAAAATCCACGTTGCTTTAATAGCCCCCAAAAATATTTTTTAAAAAATCCACGTTCCTTTAATAGCCCCCAAAAATATTTTTTAAAAAATCCACGTTCCTTTAATGGCTCCAAAAAAATATTTTTTAAAAAATCCACGTTCCTTTAATGGCTCCAAAAAAATATTTTTAAAAAATCCACGTTCCTTTAATGGCTCCAAAAAAATATTTTTAAAAAATCCACGTTCCTTTAATGGCTCCAAAAAAATATTTTTAAAAAATCCACGTTCCTTTAATGGCTCCAAAAAAATATTTTTAAAAAATCCACGTTCCTTTAATGGCTCCAAAAAAATATTTTTAAAAAATCCACGTTCCTTTAATAGCCCCAAAATAATATTTCTAAAAAATCCAAGTTCCTTTGATAGCCGCAAAAAAATATTTTTTAAAAAATCCACGTTTCTTTGAGAGCTCCAAAAAAATGTTTAAAAAAAACCCCGGTCCTTTAATAACCCCAAAAAAATAATTTTTAAAAAATCCACGTTTCTTTGAGAGCTCCAAAAAATATTAAAAAAAACCCCGGTCCTTTAATAACTCCAAAAAAATATTTTTTAAAAAATCCACGTTCCTTTGAGAGCTCCAAAAAATATTTAAAAAAAAACCCGGTCCTTTAATGGCCTCAAAAAATATTTTTAACAAATCCACGTTCCTTTAATTAACCCAAAAAAATATTTTTAAAAAATCCACGTTCCTTTAATATCCGCAAATAATATTTTTTAAAAAATCCACAAAAAATCCACGTTCCTTTAAAATCACAAAAAAATATTTTTAAAAAAAATCCATGTTACTTTAGTAGCCCCAAAAAAAATATTTTTAAAAAATCCACGTTCTTTTAATAAACCCATAAAAATATTTTTTTAAAAATCCACGTTTATTGATGGCCCTTGAAAAAATATTTTTTTAAAAATCCACGTTTATTGATGGCCCTTGAAAAAATATTTTTTTTAAAAATCCACGTTTATTGATGGCCCTTGAAAAAATATTTTTTAAAAATCCACGTTTATTGATGGCCCTTGAAAAAATATTTTTAAAAATCCACGTTTATTGATGGCCCTTGAAAAAATATTTTTAAAAAATCCGCGTTCCTTCAATAAACTCATAAAAATAATTTGTAAAAAATCCGCGTTCCTTCAATTAACTCATAAAAATAATTTGTAAAAAATCCGCGTTCCTTCAATAAAATCATAAAAATAATTTTTAAAAATCCACGTTCCTTTAATAAACCCAAAAAAATATTTTTAAAAAATCCACGTTCCTTTAAAATCACAAAAAAATATTTTTAAAAAATCCACGTTTCTTTAAAATCACAAAAAAATATTTTTAAAAAAATCCATGTTACTTTAGTAGCCCCAAAAAAATATTTTTAAAAAATCCACGTTCTTTTAATAAACCCATAAAAATATTTTTTTAAAAATCCACGTTCTTTTAATAAACCCATAAAAATATTTTTTTTAAAAATCCACGTTTATTGATGGCCCTTGAAAAAATATTTTTTTAAAAATCCACGTTTATTGATGACCCTTGAAAAAATATTTTTTTTTTAAATCCACGTTTATTGATGGCCCTTGAAAAAATATTTTTTAAAAATCCACGTTTATTGATGGCCCTTGAAAAAATATTTTTAAAAAATCCGCGTTCCTTCAATAAACTCATAAAAATATTTTTTAAAAATCCACGTTCCTTTAATCAACCCATTAAAATATTTTTTTTAAATCCACGTTTATTGATGGCCCTTGAAAAAATATTTAAAAAAAAATCCACGTTTATTGATGGCCCTTGAAAAAATATTTTAAAAAATCCACATTCATTGATGGCCCTTTCCTAAAACGAATATTTATCCATTCCCCTCCCCTTTTTTCCACTCAATTTTCCCCACCACTAACCCAATGCACAGAATTTCGAGTGGGATGTTATATTTTTAAATCATAACAAAAAATCTCATGCTGATTTTGAAATGCCATGTGGAAGTGGGTTAGCAGCGACAGCAGTAATTGTTGAATTGGCCAACGGTAAATAAAATCAATTGAAAAATTGCGTCGTTGTTGCTGTTTTTGTCAGATATCTGTCTGCAAAAATCTAAAAATCAAATGAAAAAAATATTCAAATGAAGAATACAAAATATTGGCATGGAAACCACTGAGATTTGTTTTTTTTTTATCAAAACAAAAAAGACTACGTCGATGAGTTCTGATGGCGATGATGACGTTGCTCTTCTAAAGACAGGAAAACGTGGGAGTCGTGGGCTGACTTACCTTTAAACGTGCGTGGAAATACGTCAGAACTGTGGGGTGAAATTTCAAAAATAACAACAAAAAACAAAGATGAAAAAAAACGGATTTGAATATTAGGAAGATGGCCTCTTTAAGGGAAGATGTCCAATTTATTTGAAATTAACGAAAGTTTTTGGTTTAAAAATTTTATGAAAAAGGTCTGACATCAGATTTTTTTTATTTTCAAAAAATTTTCAAAATTCGATTTCGTCTGAAGACAAAATCTTTCTCTTAGAAACTACGTTTTTCACTTTTGAGGCCTTGAGATTTTTCCTCCTTCAGGAGACCAGTTTAATATTTTTAGTATATAGTCAAATAAAACACGTTTTTTTCAGACGTCACTTCCGATCTATTTTGGGTTATTTATTTGTCTTCTTAATTTCAAAATAGCCAGACACTTTTTCATTCACAAATGTTTCTATTTTCAAAAAAAAAAAAAAAATCAGAAATTGTGTTCAGCTAACAGTGGCGGAACTACAAATTTTTTATGGGGAGGGTGAAAAAATCAATGGGGTTTGGGTGGATTCGTATAAAAAAACAGATAGAAGACCCATATTTTTTTGGGGGAGCGATCCTCAAGAATTGGTAAGGGGGAAGGGTCTCCCCTCCCCTTTTTTGGCCCGCTCAATCCATATCATAAAAGGAAAATTCATTTTATCTTTATTCAATGTAAGAATATTTCATTCTCTAGAATTTTTTCTATTCAAACGCCAGCCAGATAAGTTCGAGAGACAAAAGAAGAAGAATCTTTTGACAAAGTCTGTAGAAAATTTTGCAGTTGTAGTTTTTTTTTTTTTATTTTCTTGTATCTATATTTATTTGTTTTATTTTTATATTGTCATGTATTTCAGTCTTTCAATTTGTCTTGTTTTCATTTTCAAAGTCAAGGACATGGGAACAACAATTTACATTGAATTTATTGCCCTGTTGAATACGGCCCCCTCTCTACAACAGCTGGCTGATAATGAAATTGAAAAAAAACTTATATACAAGAATTTTCAATTAAATTTATATTAAAAAAATATTTTTTCAAGTCATTGAGGAACGTGGATATTTCAAAAATATTTTTTGAAGGGTCCATGACAAACGTGGATTTTTTAAAAATATTTTTTGGAGAGTCCACAATAAATGTGGATTTTTTAAAAATATTTTTTGGAGAGTCCACAATAAACGTGGATTTTTTAAAAAAATATTTTTCAAAGGCCATCAATAAACGTGGATTTTTTAAAAATATTTTTTGGAGAGTCCACAATAAACGTGGATTTTTTAAAAATATTTTTTGGAGAGTCCACAATAAACGTGGATTTTTTAAAAATATTTTTTGGAGAGTCCACAACAATAAACGTGGATTTTTTAAAAATATTTTTTGGAGAGTCCACAACAATAAACGTGGATTTTTTAAAAATATTTTTTCAAGGGTTATCCAGGTATCTAAAGGGTATCCAGGTCTCAAAAGTATTTTGAGATTTCTGCTACTGGGAAAAGACATTACGCCATGCTTTTTTTAACTGCAGTTAAGTAATCTAAAAATCTCAAATTGCAGTTTACCCTCTTTCAATCCCGGTAGTGTTTCAGGCTGTATATTTTCCTTAGGATTGGGCCTTTAAATGGTAGTTTTCCCATTGTTTTTCTATGTTTCCGGCAATCTTTATTTTATTCCAATTTTTTTCTTTTTTTTTTTTGTGATATTTTCATCATTTCGCCCCTTGTGATCTCACTTTTTTCAATTATATAATTTTTAAATCGTTTTCAAATATTTTTAAATATTTATTTAAAATGAAATCATTTTAGAATTCATTTTGATCTGTTAATTTAATTGAATAATTAATACGGAAAAAATTAATTAAATTATTTTGATATTGAGATGAGATGAGGTCACATATCATGTGGGAGTGTAAATTTATTAACACTAAGCCAATGATTTCACCATGACATGCCACGATGTGACAGCTTCTATTTTTTAGTTTCAATTTACCATATTTATGAAAAAAAAAATATCTTGAAATTTAAACTAAGTTACGTTTGTTTTTGGGAATTTTTTTTGGTTTGGATGATGTCATAAAATGATGTGCCGTAAAATTTATTACAATTTTCAAAAAAATCGGAAATGTGCCACTTTTTTAGAGCTAATGTAATCATTTTGGGAGATTTGCTAGAAAATGGCACCACCCAACTGACATCAGAAAGTGTCAAGAGACTGACTACAAAACTCGAGTTCAATGTACCGCCAGCCATGTCCATGTCAGCAGTCTGTAATTTTTTTGCTGTTTCTGTAAATGTTTAAGTTTTTGGAATGCTACTATGCAGACCAATTTATTATTCGACACCATCTCTCGCCAGCACCACTGTCAGTAAAAAAACCATCATGTGGCAAAGAAAACCACTGGTCGTGTTGTAACCAGAGCAAGAGCAATAAAGCGCTGAGAATAGTTCTATTGTCGTTTTGGCTCGGTGGAGGTTACGAGGTTTGCTCGGCAGGATTGGAGAAAGAATCAGACTTATTTCAAGAAAACTGTTCACCGGAAAATGGGTGTCGCAAAGCAAATTATTTATTGCAACGGGAGGATATAATACGATAAAGCACCTGGGGAGAGGAAAAAGAGATTACTTGGTAAGGAGTGGAAGCCACGAGCAGATTTAGTTGTCCTGTATGACTTTTGAATATCTCTGCGTTCAAAAATGCTGTTATTTATTTCATTACTCCTCTGGAAGGCTGTAAGAAGCGATTTTTCCTCACATGGTAAGGTATAAGGTAATGAGATATATTAAATTTATTAGAAATAGGAAGTTTTTGGAAGGAATATTTTTAGAGGCATAGCAGGAACGCGGATTTCTTAAAAATATTTTTTGGAGAGTCCACAACAAACGTGGATTTTTTTAAAAATGTTTTTTCAAGATTCCATAACAAAAGTGGATTTTTTAAAAATATTTTTTCAGGGGCCATCAATAAACGTGGATATTCAAAAATATTTTTGTGGGGTTATTAAAAATGTAAATTTTTAAAAATATTTTTTCAAGGGCCGTCAATGAACGTGGATTTTTTAAAAATATTTTTTGAAGATACCCCAACAAACGTGGACTTTTTAAAAATATTTTTTGGGGACTCCCCAAAACAAACGTGAATTTTTACAAAATATTTTTTGGGGACTCTCCAAAACAAACGTGGATTTTTTAAATATATTTTTTTAAGGTATTTAAAATCGTGGATTTTTTAAAAATATTTTTAAGGGCCATCCATAAACGTGGATTTTTTAAAAATATTTTTTCAAAGGCCAAAAACAAACGTGGATTTTTTAAAAATATTTTTTAAAGGGCCATCCATAAACGTGGATTTTTTAAAAATATTTTTTCAAAGGCCAACAACAAAAGTGGATTTTTTAAAAATATTTTTTCAGGGGCCAACAATAAACGTGGATTTTTAAAAAATATGTTTTCAAGAGTCCACAACAAACGTGGATTTTTTAAAAATATTTTTTCAAGGGCCATCAATAAACGTGGACTTTTTAAAAATATTTTTTTAAGGGCCATCAATAAACGTGGATTTTTTAAAAAATATTTTTTCAAAGCCTTTAATAAACGTGGATTTTTAAAAAATATATTTTCAAGGGCCATCAATAAAGGTGGATTTTTTAAAAATATTTTTTCAAAGGTCATCAATAAACGGGGATTTTTTAAAAATATTTTTTCAAAGGCCATCAAAAAACGTAGATTTTTTAAAAATATTTTTTCAAGAGCCATCAATAAACGTGGATTTTGTAAAAATATTTTTTGGAGTGTCCATAACAAACGTGGATTTTTTAAAAATATTTTTTGGAGTGTGCATAACAAACGTGGATTTTTTAAAAATATTTTTTGGAGTGTGCATAACAAACGTGGATTTTTTAAAAATATTTTTTGGAGTGTCCATAACAAGCGTGGATTTTTTAAAAATATTTTTTGGAGTGTCCATAACAAACATGGATTTTTTAAAAATATTTTTTGGAGTGTCCATAACAAGCGTGGATTTTTTAAAAATATTTTTTGGAGTGTGCATAACAAACGTGGATTTTTTAAAAATATTTTTTGAAGAGTCTACAACAAACGTGGATTTTTTAAAAATATTTTTTGAAGAATCCCAAACAAAAGTGGATTTTTTGAAAATATTTTTTGGAGAATCCCAAACAAACGTGGATTTTTTAAAAATATTTTTTTCAAAGTATTTAATAAACTTTTTCGAGGTATTTAATAAACGTGGATTTTTTAAAAATATTTTTAATAAACTTGGATTTTTTAAAAATATTTTTAATAAACTTGGATTTTTTAAAAAATATTTTTTCGAGGTATTTAATAAACGTGGATTTTTTAAAAATATTTTTTGAGGTATTTAATAGACGTGGATTTTTTAAAAATATTTTTTCAAGGTATTTAATAAATGTGGATTTTTTAAAAATATTTTTTCAAGGTATTTAATAAACGTGGATTTTTTAAAAATATTTTTTTCAAGGTATTTAATAAACGTGGATTTTTTAAAAATATTTTTTCAAGGTATTTAATAAACGTGGATTTTTTAAAAATATTTTTTCAAGGTATTTAATAAACGTGGATTTTTTAAAAATATTTTTTCAAGGTATTTAATAAACGTGGATTTTTTTAAAATATTTTTTTCAAGGTATTTAATAAACGTGGATTTTTTAAAAATATTTTTTCAAGGTATTTAATAAACGTGGATTTTTTAAAAATATTTTTTCAAGGTATTTAATAAACGTGGATTTTTTAAAAATATTTTTTCAAGGGCCATCAGTAAACGTGGATTTTTTAAAAATATTTTTCGAGGGTCCCAAGGAAACGTAGATGTTTTAAAAATATTTTTCGAGGGTCCCAAGCAAACGTAGATTTTTTAAAAATATTTTTTAGTGATCCCAAACACACGCGGATTTTTTAAAAATATTTTTTAGTGATCCCAAACACACGCGGATTTTTTAAAAATATTTTTTAGTGATCCCAAACACACGCGGATTTTTTAAAAATATTTTTGTGAGGATCCCAAACAAACGTGGATTTTTTAAAAATATTTTTTGGAGTGTTTTTCTGATGACAATTTCCCACCCCACCTCGTAGCTGGAAATAAACCAACTACGTGATGATGATTATTATCATATGACCCTAATTACAAAAATCCGTTCGGCCGGGGGAAGTGAGTGAGTGAGTGCGAGTGCATGGTTAGTGTTAATGACCATAATCATGGGGTTTGTTTCATACGAACAGTTACTGCATCCACATTGAGACGTCAACGTTGCCATTTCATCAGCATCAGAACGCCAAGTAATGGCTGCAGAAGCATCTCATTACCATGGAAGCTGCAGGTTGGCTGAGTGCTCGACTGCTGCTGGCGTTGGGAAAACACACACGAATACACCCAAACTAGCATTTGTGTTAAAACAACACTATTAACCATTTAACAGGCCGGGCCATTCTTTTTTTATACTCCCATCTGTCTGTCTGCACAGAAAAAAATGGGAAGAAAATTGCGTTATATTGCGGTTCCGCACCCAGGACGCACTCACAGTTCGCTACTTAAAATGTGAAAATTTCTACGCCATGAGATCATTTTTCTGTTGCTTTAGAAAATGTAAAATATCCATGTGTGCGTGTGTGTGTGTGTGTAATCTAAATACTTTAGAAGTGCGTAAGACTAGGGGTTCTTATGCGATGCTGCTAGAAAAAATAAATAATTTTTTCCTCCGGCATGCTTCGCAACAACCAGTCTCCTTAAAAAATTATAGGAAAAATCGTACATTACGCAAAATTGAACAAGGGGGGTATGGATGGGCGAAGGAGGGTCTCCCGAAGCAATAACTTTTTAAATAATGGCTCCTCTGTTTCGGTAAGAAAATACCAAGAAAATTAAACCAAAATCACCGCCGTAGCGTAAAAATGAGATTTATCTGCTCCATTTTCACCAGCTTGTAAGGTGTTTGGTAAGCACAAAAATATAAATATGGATCTTTTAAACCCACAACCTTTTTAAAATTGGCTCATCTGTTTCGGTTACAAAATACCAAGAAAATGAACCCAAATTCACCGCCGTAGCGTAAAAATGAGATTTATCTGCACCCTTTTCACTAGTTTGTAAGGTGTTTGGTAAGCACAAAAATAGAAAATCAATATTTTTTCCTTCGACATGCTTCACAACCAGTCTCATTGACCAACGATTCTGTTTTGATGTTTGGATGAATCCGGTAAAATTTGTAGAGCAAATGTTTATATTACGCAAAATTGAATAAGAGGGATATGGAGGGACGAAGGAGGGTCTTCCGAACCTGTAACCTCTTAAAAATTGGCTCTTCTGTTTCGGTTGAAAAATACCAAGTAAATGAGGCCAAAATCACAGCCGTAGCGTAAAAATGAGATTTATCTGCTCCCTTTTCACCAGCTTGTAAGGTGTTTGGTAAGTAGAAAAATATAAAATCAATATTTTTTCCTCCGGCATGCTTCACAACCAGTCTCCTCGGTCAGGGACTCTGTTTTGTTGTTTGGATGGAGGGATAAAATCTGTAGAACAAAATTTTACGTTACGCAAAATTGAATAAGGGAGATATGGAGGGGCGTAGGAGGGTCTCTCGAAGCAATAACTTTTTAAATAATGGCTCCTCTGTTTCGGTTACAAAATAACAAAAAAATTAACTCAAATCCACCGCCGTAGCCTAAAAATGAGATTTATCACAATCAATATTTCTTTCCTCCGGCATGCTTCACAACCAGTCTCATTGACTCTGTTTTGTTGTTTGGATGGAGGAGATAAAATCTCTAGAACAAAATTTTACCTCACAAAGAAATTGAATGAGAGGGGTATGGAGAGGCTAAGGGGGGTATTCTGAACCTATAACATTTTTTAAAAATGGCTCCCCTGTTTCGCTTACAAAATACCGAAAAAATGAACCCAAAATCACCACCGTAGCGTAAAAATGAGATTTATCTGCAGCATTTTCACCAGTTTGTAAGGTGTTTGGTAAGCATAAAAATATAAAAGCAATAGTTTTTTCTTAGGAATGCTTCAGAACCAGTCTCCTCTATCAGGTAATCTGTTTTGTTGTTTGGATGGAGGAGACAAAATCTCTAGAATAAAATTGTACCTTATGAAGAAATTGAATAAGAGGGGTATGGAGGGGCTAAGGGGGTGTCTCCCAAAGCAATAACTTCTTAAAAAATAGCTCCTCTGCTTCGGTTACAAAATACCAAGAAAATTAACTCAAAATCACCACCGTAGTGTAAAAATGAGATTTATCTGCTCCCTTTTCACCAGCTTGTAAGGTGTTTGGTAAGCATAAAAATATAAAACCAATATTTTTTCCTCCGCCAAGCTTCACAACAAGTCTCTTCGATCAGGGACTCTGTTTTGTTGTTTGGATGAATCGGGTAAAATTTGTATAACAAAATTTTACCTTACGAACAAATAGAATAAGGGGGTGGCAGGGGTTTAAGGGGGCCTTCCAAACATATAACCTTTTTAAAATTGGCTCATCTGTTTCGGTAAGCAGAAATTTCAATAATCCCATTACCAGGTATGTGGTAAACATATAATGTTTAAAATGGCATAGAAATAGTTTTAAACGACGAAAAAGGCGCTAATTTTTTTATGATAAGATAAAGTACCTTATTTCAACATGTCATTACCAAGTAAGGAAAAGAACAATGTTTGAAGTCCTCTCGGGCGAAACTCAGAGTTATAAACTTTGTAAAAATTTGCTCCTCCGATTCAGGTATAAAATACGAATAAAAGAAACCCGAGATCTTCATATCAACATTAAAATGAGATTTCATCGCTCCATTTTCACCAGTCTGTAAGGTGTTTGGTAAGCAGAAATTCCAATTGTCCAATTACCAAGAAGATGGGAAACCAATGACCGATAAAAGAAAGTGAAAGATGTGTCTATGAAACGAAAAAGGCTCTGAACAGCTTTTATGATAGGAGAAGTATCGGGATTTCAACATGTCATTACCAAGTAAAGGCAAGACCAATGTTTGAGGACCTCTCAGGGGGGAACTTGTAGTTATAACCTTTGTAAAAATGTACTCCTCTGTTTCAGTCATTAAAAAAGAATAAAAAATTTCCTTCAGATCTGCACCTAATAGTTAAAATGAGATTCCTTCGCTGAATTTTCGCCAGCTTGTAAGGTGTTTTGTGGGCAGAAATGTTCATCATCGAATTACCAAGAATATGAGAGACCTATGGTCGATAAAAGAATGTGGAATATGTTTATACGTAATGAAAATAAAATAACTTACAAATTTCTTTTATCTGGAAAAAATGTAAAAATGTCAAAATCAACAACAAATACAAAGCTATTACCTCATGCATTACATGTTGCCTGAAAGTAATCAGAAAACTTAATTTTCATTCAGTCCTTTTTTGTTATTTGTAATTGTTCGTTCCCGCCCTCGGACATGTAATGACTTTGTAGAAAAAAAGGGAAGTTATTATTCCATGCCTTACATGCCCTTCTCGAAGTAATCGAAAAATCTCAAAATTCGTTTCCCGCATTGCCAGTGGTGTCATGTTCTTGGAATGTGAATTTGGGATATCCATATGTAGAACCTCGATTTTTAACGACGATTTCTGTGGAAGAAACCCTCTGAAAATACTTCTCTGTCGAAGGAAATTATTACCCCATACATTACATGCCTGCCTCGAAGTAATCGAAAAATCTCAAATTTCATTGGTGTCATGTTCTTGGAATGTGGATTTTCACTAGGACCTCGATTTTAAAAGGCGATTTTTGTGGTAAAAAGCCTCTGAAAATACTTCTCTCTTGAAGGAAGTTATTACCCCATGCATTACATGATTCCCTCAAAGTAATGGAAAAATCTCACAATTCGTTCTCCGCATAGCTGTTCAAGGCATGCTCTTAGAATGAGAATTTCCAGTTGGACCTCGATGTAAAAATACGATTGTTTGTGGTAGAAGACCTCTGAAAAGATTCTCCTCTTGAAGGAAGTTATTACCCCATGCATTACATGCCTGCCTCGAAGTAATCAAAAAATCTCAAAATTCGTTTTCCGCCTAGCCAGTAATGACAAGTTCTTGGAATACACATTTTCATTAGGACCTCGATGTAAAAATACGATTTATTGTGGTACAAGGCCTCTCAGACCTCTTGAGACCTAAGAAGATTTACTATCTCATCTAGGAGAGTCGTCAGTCACATGAACAATTGCTGACCTTTAATCTGCGACAATTGAAGGTTCCGGGAGATATTTTTAAAGTCTTTGAGGGTTTTTTTTTTCATGGAAGGTCTAGAAGTTCTCTAGAGAGACTTTGGCATTTTAATACAGCTTCTCAAAAAGACATTTCCAATTTGAGGTCGAGAAGTTGATTTCATCTTGAGACTTTTGAGAGACTCCGAGTCCATTTAATACCGCGAAAGGTAATTTGGAGCGCAGCTTCTGAAAGGCATTTCCATGGATGGTAGAGAGTTTCTGGATCTTTTTACAGCTTTGGAAGTACATATCCAATTGGAGGTCCCAGAAGTGAGTTTAATTTTGAAGAGTCAGGTGACTTTTGCGGGCCCGATTCCGATATTTACATTTATGGTCTCGGGTGGTATTTTTCTTCCATGAAAGTTAGAGAGATTCTTAAAGAGACTCTGGTTTTTTTAGACATACATGACATAGACATAGCTGTGGGGCTCTGAAGTCTTTCTATAACATCGTTAAGAGTCTTAAGAGAAGAGCTTCTGCTTGTATTTCATGGCATTCTTAGGCATATTGGCATCTGAAAACTTTCTACCTCATCTAGGAAAGTCTAGAATCTAAATCCGTGTCCATTTATGATTCCAGAACGTATTTTAGAGACCTTAATAGGCCTTCTCAAAATCAAAATACTTTAAAGGTCTCAGAAGGAATTATAGAAGTTTTCGAGGGTTTCTATTGAAGGAGTGAAATTCGAAAAAAAATTCTGAAACTACATCGCCATTGAGTGTCCCTAAAACTAGGCTCTGGAGGCATTCCGAGCCATTTAGTAGAGGACCGTTTCTTAACAAGCCCAATTAAGGTCCCAAGATTGGTTTAATTTTTAGGTCAAAAAAATGTTTGGATCTTAAAGTCAGGCTATTTTGAGGCTCAAGATGATATTCGGAAGATGGTGTCTTCTTTGAGGGCCTCTGAAAAAATTTCAGAGACTTTTTATGACGCCTATAGTAGCTATAAGACCTTTGAAGTTTTTTGACCCACAAATTCAAGCTAATCTAGAGCCCAGGATGATATTCGGAAGATGGTGCCTTCTATGGTTGACATATGAGTTATAGCGAGACTCTAGACGTGAGGGCTTCTGAAAAAATTTCAGAGGCTTTTTATGATGTCTATGGGAGCTATAAGACCTTTGAATTTTTGGACCTTAAAATGAAGCTTATTTGGGGTCCAAGATGATATCCTGAAGATGAGGGTCTTCTTTGTTAGACATGTGAGTTATATCGAGACTCTAGACTTGAGGGCCTCTGAAAAAATTTCAGAGGCTTTTTTATGATGTCTATGGGAGCTATAAGACGTATGAATTTTTTGACCTGAAAATTGAACCGATTTAAGGCCTCAGATGGTTTTCTAAGGATATAATAAGGATCTCCTATTTTAAACATATGAGTTATATTGAGACCCTATATTTGAGGGCCTCTAAAAAAATCCAAATGCTTTTTATGACGTCTATAGGACCTTTGATTTTTTTGGAACTTAAAATCAAGCTATTTTAGGGCCCAAGATCATATTCGGAAGATGAGTGTCCCCAATGGTAGACATATGAGTTTTATCGAGACTCTGGATTTGGGGGGGTGGCTCTGAAAAAATTTCAGAGGGTTTTTATGACGTCTATAGTAGCTATAAGACCTTTGAAGTTTTTGGTCCATAAATTCAAACTAATCAAGAGCCCAGGATGATATTCGGAAGATGGTGTCTTCTTTGGTTGACATATTAATTATAGCGAGACTCTATACTTGAGGGCCTCTGAAAAAATTTCTGAGGCTTTTTATGATGTCTATGGGAGCTATGAAACAATCCAATTTTTTGACCTAAAAATTGAACCAATTTAATGTCTCAGATCGTATTCTGAAGATAAGGGTCTTCTATGTTAGATATATGAGTTATATCGAGACTCTGGATTTATGGGCCTCTGGATGTGACCTCTGAAAAAAATTCTCTGATGCCTCATAAAACGTGTGCCGTTCCTTAACCTTCAAATCAAGTTAATCCAAAAGTTTTCCTTTTCTACGAATCTCTTTCTACCACTTCGCCTCTAATTTCTATGTCTCTCTCTCCCTCTCCTTCAATCTGCGCTGCATTTCTATTTCCGTTTATGGTCGATAATTGCTGGCACATGTATGCTTAGGAAGTGTGGGCGTTTTAAGTCATTGTTTTCTTAAGCAACAATTTTCAAAGTTTGGAAAGAGCCATTCCCCTCCCAATTTCACCTTAATTTTTATATCCTCTGTCCCCCAAAACCCCCTAATTTCTTGAAGAATATTTGCAAAAGTGCTCCATTTCTTTGGTGAGCTGTTCTCTTCCAACTTTGCCAAGAGTTCAGAGCACTGGTGGATGTCTTCTATTTGGGTTATGATGCTGCTGCTGCTGCTGAGGTTTTGGCTGCGGCCTGCAGCTGATGTTGGCGTTTATTGTCGTTGTTGGTTGAGTTGCTGGCTGGTTGCCTGCTTCTGAGTTTGTAGACTCGAATCTAATGATTTTTCTACAGTTTGCCAGCCAGTGCCAGGAAATACTCGGCATAAAATGTGGGTTGTCATGAGAAAACTGAAAAAAAACTATTGCCACAAAATTGGGTCTATTTTGTTTCGAGACCGAATTTTAGTCACATTGAAGATATTTAAATAAATTTCAAATAAAAGCAACAAAACAAAATTTTGAAAGTTTGTGACAAAATTAGCGAAGCAACATCGTTTCGTAATTGCAGCAGCAGCTGACTGAATTGGAAACAATGGCTGAGTGATTCACACATTGGTAATTTGCGGTGACACAGATATGAAGGGAAAAAAATTGTAGATTTTTAAAGACAAGAGAAGACCTCCGGAGGTCTTCTGAAAAAAATATAGAAAGGAGGAGGGACTAGGGTTGGAGGTTCAAAGGCTCAATGGGGGTTTGGGGGATTTGGCAAATATAAGGCCTGAAAAAATATTTGACAGAACTTAGATCTTCGGAAAAAAAATTAGAAAGGGGGGTCTAGGGTTGACAGAACTTATATGGTCTTCTGAAAAAAAAAAAAAATACAGAATGGACGGAGGTCCAGGGTTGGATCTTCAAAGTCGGTTTGTGGGGGACCGGAGCGATATGGCAAACATAGGGCCTGTAAAATTAATTGACAGAACTTTGGAGGTTTTTTGAAAAAAAAAAAAAAATATATTGAAAGGGGGGTCTAGGGTTGACAGAACTTAGGAAGTCTTCGGAAAAAAATATAGAAAGGAGAGTCCAGGTTTGGAGGTTCAAAGGCGTGATTGAGGTTTAGGGGATCTGAGGCATCTGGCTTATATGAGGTCTGTAAATTTATTTAAAATGGTGGGTCTAGGGTTGACAGAATTTCTATAAAAAATATAGGAAGCGGGATCTAAAGTTGGATGTTAAAAGGTGTTACTGGGGTTTGTGGGGGACCAGAAAATCTGACAAATATAAGGCCTATAAAATTAATTGACAGAACTTAGGAGGTCTTCTGAAAAAAATATATGAAGGAGGGTCTAGGGCTGACAAAACTTAGGAGGTCTTCTGAAAAAATATCTTCGGAAAAAAATATAGGAAGGAGGGTCAAGGGTTGTAATCCTAAGGGACATGGAAAATATAAGGCCAGTATAATTATTTGACAGAAATTAGGAGGTTTTCTGAAAAATTATTGAAAGGGGGAGGTGCAGGGTTAGATGTTGAAAGGTGTATTTAGGGTTTGAACTTAGGAGGTCTTCGGAAAAAATATAGAAAGGGAGGAGGACCATTGTTGGATACTCAAAGGCGGTTTGTCTGAGGGATATGGCAAATATAAGGTCTGTAAAATTTATTAAAATAACTTAGAAGGTCTTCTGAAAAAGTATTGCAAGGGGGTCTAGGGTAAAAAGAATTTAGGAGGTTTTCTGCAAAAAATATATAAAGGGGAGTCTAGGCATAATTGAGATTTGTGGGGGCCTGTTGGATATGGCAAATATAAGACTTGTAAAATTTATTGAAAGAACTTATAAGGTCTTCTGAAAAAAAAAATATTTAAAGGGGGGTCTAAGGTAGAAAGAACTTAGGAGTTATTCGGAAAAAAATGTAGAAGAGGGTGGTTAAGGGTTGGAGTTTCCAAGACGTAATTGGGGTTTGTTGGGGGCCAGAGGGATATGGCAAATATAAGGCCTTTAAATTAACTGACAGAACTTAGGAGGTCTTTTGAATAATATATTGAAAGGGGTGGTCTAGGGTTGACAGAATTTTGGAGGTCTTCGGAAAAAATATGTGAGGAAGTGGAGTCCAGTGTTGGAGGTTCAAAGGCATAATTAGGGGTTTCTGTACCTGAGGGATATGGAAAATATTAGGCCAGTAAAATTATTTGACAGACCTAAGGAGGTCTTCCGAAAAAAAATATAGAACGGTGGGTCAAGGGTTGGAGGTTCAAAGGGAATTCCTGAGGGATATGACAAAAATGAGGCCAGTAAAATTATTTGACAGAACTTAGGAGGTCTTCTGAAAAAAATATAGTAAGGGAAGTATAGGTTTGGATGTTCAAAGGCGTTATTGAGGTTTAGGGGATCTGGCAAATATGAGACCTGTAAAATTAGTAGACAGAATTGAGGAGATCTTCTATAAAAAAATATATAGAAAGGAGTGCCTAAGGTTCACAGAATTTAGGAGGTCTTCGGAAAAAATAGAAAGTGGGGAGGGCCAGGGTTGGATGTTTCAAGGCGTAATTGGGTTTAGTCGGGGACCGGAGCGATCTGGCGAATATAAGGTCTTTAAAATTATTTGACGGAACTTAGGTGGTATTCTGAAAAAATGGCAGAACTTAGGAGGTCTTCTGAAAATATATGGCAAATATAAGGCCTGTAGAATTTATTGACGAACTTAGTGGGTTATCTGAAAAAATATTGAAAGGTTGATCTAGGGTTGAAAGAAGTTAAGAGGTCTTATGAAAAAAATATAGGAAGGAGGTATTAATTTGACAGAACTTTAGAGGTCTTCTGAAACAAAAAAATATTTAGAAAGGCGGGTCTATGGTTGAAAGTTCAAAGGCGAAATTTCGGATTTATGTGTGACCAGAAGGATGTGGCAAATATAAGGCACTTTAAAATTAATGGGTCATATTGGGCGGCCAGTCAGAAAAAAAACAGAAAAAAATTCCAAAAATCCGAACATCCGAAGAAAATTTGTCATCTAGAGGAGTTTTTTTCTCTTGACCTTTAAATCGCACCACTTTCAAGGCCTTAGGAATTCGTTTGGAATTTTTTTGAGGGCCACCCATGGAAAGTTTTGAAATTTCTTCGAAGGTTTCTGAAAATATTTCCCCATTGGAGAACCCTGAATTTAACATCTAAAGATTTTCTAAGCCACCTAATGGAGTGACTTTTCTTGACTTTTAACCCAAGCCCTTTTTAAGACCTCAGGATGAATTTTGGAATTTTCTCTGGACTTTCTATGGTAGGTAGGTATGAAAATTCGTGAAGGTTTCTGAAAATATTTCCCCTTTTGAGGTCCCTAAATCCGAACATCCGATGAAAATTTTGGGAATTTCTCGGAAGGTTTCTAAAGATTTTTCCCTAATTGAAGTCCCTGAATTTAACATCCGAAGATTTTCTAAGCCACCTTTTTTACCTTTTTTTACCCTTTCAAGGTCTTAGGAATTAGTTTGGATTTTTTTGAGGGCCTCCCCTTTGGAAATTAGGAAAAGTTTGGAAATTTCTTGGAAGGTTTTTTGAAGATATTTCCCCATTTGAGGTCTCTGGATTTAACATTCGAAGATTTTCTATGCCGCCTTTTATCATGACTTTAATCCAGGCCCTTTTAAGATCTCAGAATGACATTTGCAACTTTCTCTGGACTTTCTATGGTAAGTATGAAAATTCGTGAAGGTTTCTGAGGTTCCTTTAGGATGAACCTGAAAGCTTTTTATGACCTTATACAAATATTAAATTAAAATAAATAAAAAATCGAAGAGATGCTAATTCTTTGGAAGAAAATTTAAAATCCTAAAACTTTTCGGCAACTTTCAATGTTTTTAAATAATTTTTTCCCCTGCGCTGGCATAATTCATATAAAAATTTTTTTTTTTTCATTATCTGCTCCCCTCCTCCGTTCCCCCCTTCCGCTTCTTTTAATTTATTTTTTTCAAAATCCATAATTCTCCTATAGCTCGCTGAGTCATATTTCCAATAATGAAGTCAACTATCAAAAAAAAAAAAAAAAAAAAATAAATAAATAAATATAAATAAAAAAACTTATTGCCCATTCAGCGAAAATTTACATGATTTTTTGGTCTCCTTTGTGTGTTGGGTTTGTTGCCATTGTTCTTGTTTGAATGTCGGTGAATGAATAAACAGTTAACTAAAACGTGCCTTATATGGCCAACAAACAAAAAAAATAATTATAAAAATATCAATAATAAACAATTATTATTTTTTTGGCACCCCAACACCTCCCTATCAAATTACAATAAAGCGAGGTAATGAAAAAAAATTAAAAAAAAAAAAAAACAATAAAAGAGTCCATTGAACTAATTTTAATAAATTAAAAGGGGCTTTTGTGTTGAGAAAATTTTGCCTTGGCTTACATAAAATACAGTATTATTTTGAGTTCCGAAGGATAAATATTTCAACAAAAAATTTAAAACTTTAGCCAAAAATAATCAAAGGAAATATTTTGAATTAAAAAAAAATAAATAAATAAAATAAAAATTCATCTGAATAAAAAATACTTCACCAAAAAAAGTCCGCAGTCAAAGTATAAAAATCGTTACATACCTGCAAAGAGAAGAGAAGAAAAAATTATATTAAAATTTATTTTCCACAAATTAAATGGTTTATAATTATGTGAGCGACCTTCAGAAACGATATCATAAAAGAAAGTTCAATAAAAATTTAAATTCATGTCAAAAATGTCCATAGTAAGGAGTCTGGTAAGGTGTTTGGCGCAGCGCAACAAAGAAACACCGTCAAAAAAATTCAATTAACCGTCTCAAAAATGTAAATTAATACAAAAAATTCACCTAGTAAGTAGTTTGGTAAGGTGTTTTTGGCTCAGGAATTTCTGAGACGATACTACACAAGAAAAACTGTCAACAAGTTCAATTAAATGCCTCAAAAACCGTAATTATTGTCAAAAATACAAATGGTAAGGAGTTTGGTAAGGTGTTTTGGTGCAGAGATATTCTAAGGCGATCCTACAAAAGAAACACCATCAAAATGTTTAGTTAATCCCCTTAAAAATGTCAATTAATACTAAAAATGCACATGGTAAGGAGTTTGGTAAGGTGTTTTTGGAGCAGAAACATTTGAGACGATATTACAAAGGAAACACCTCCAAAATGTCCAATTAATCAAGTTAGAAATTTTAAATAATGCAAAAAAATGCACATGGTAAGGAGTTCGGTAAGGTGTTTTTGGCGCAGAGATATTCTAAGCCGATCCTACAAAGGAAACACCGCCAAAAAGTTTGGTAAATCGCCTCAAAAATGTGAATTAATACCAAAAATGGACATGGTAAGGAGTTTGGTAAGGTGTTTTTGGTGCAGAGATATTCTAAGCCGATTCTACAAAAGAAACACCATCAAAAAGTTCAATAATCACCACAAAAATATGAATTAATACCAAAAATGCACAAGGTAAGGAGTTTTCAGTGCAGAGATATTCTAAGGTGATCATACTAAAGAAACACCATAAAAAGTTCAATTAATCACCTTAAAAATGTAAATTAATACAAAAAATGCACAGGGTAAGGAGTTTGGTAAGGTCTTTTGGTGTAGCGAACTTCTAAATCGATATTACAAGAGAAATACCATCAAAATGTTCAATTAATCCCCTTAATAATGTCAATTAATACCAAAAATGCACAAGGTAAGGAGTTTGGTAAGGTGTTTTCAGTGCAGAGATATTGTAAGGCGATCCTACAAAAGTAACACCATAAAAAAGTTCAATTAATCACCTGAAAAATGTAATTTTATGCCAAAGATGCAAATAGTAAGGAGTTCGGTAAGGTGTTTTTGGTGCAGAGATTAGAATATCTCGATCATACAAAGTTCAATTAATCTCCTCAAAAATGTCAATAAATGCCAAAAATGCACAAAGTAAGGATTTTGGTAAGGTGTTTATGGAGCAGTGACTATCTGAACCGATACTACAAAAGAAATGCAGCCAAAGAAGTCCGTTAATCGCCTCAAAAGTATGAATTAAAGCCAAAAAGCAAATAGTAAGGGGTTTGGTAAGGTGTTTTTGGTGCAGAGATATTCTAGGCCGATTCTACAAGAGAAACATCACCAAAAAGTTCAATTAATCACCTTAAAAATGTAAATTAATGCCAAAGATGCAAATAGTAAGGAGTTTGGTAAGGTGTTTTTGGTGCAGAGATATTCTAAGGCGATCCTACAAAAGAAACACCATCAAAATGTTCAGTTAATCCCCTTAAAAATGTAAATTAATAACAAAGATGCAAATAGTAAGGAGTTTGGTAAGGTGTTTTTGCTGCAGAGATTAGAATATCTCGATCATACAAAAGAAACACCATCAAAAAGTTCAATTAATCTCCTCAAAAATGTCAATAAATGCCAAAAATGCACAAAGTAAGGATTTTGGTAAGGTGTTTTTGGAGCAGTGACTATCTGAACCGATACTACAAAAGAAATGCAGCCAAAGAAGTCCGTTAATCGCCTCAAAAGTATGAATTAAAGCCAAAAAGCAAATAGTAAGGGGTTTGGTAAGGTGTTTTTGGTGCAGAGATATTCTAGGCCGATTCTACAAGAGAAACATCACCAAAAAGTTCAATTAATCACCTTAAAAATGTAAATTAATGCCAAAGATGCAAATAGTAAGGAGTTTGGTAAGGTGTTTTTGGTGCAGAGATATTCTAAGGCGATCCTACAAAAGAAACACCATCAAAATGTTCAGTTAATCCCCTTAAAAATGTAAATTAATAACAAAGATGCAAATAGTAAGGAGTTTGGTAAGGTGTTTTTGCTGCAGAGATTTTCTAAGGCAATCCTACAAAAGAAACACCATCAAAAAGTTCAGTTGATCCCCTTAAAAATGTAAATTAATGCCAAAGATGCAAATAGTAAGGAGTTCGGTAAGGAGTTTTTGGCGCACAGACCTTCTAAGCCGATATTACAGAAGAAAAATCATCAACGATTTAAATTAATCGCCTTAAAAATGTAAATTAATACCAAAAATGCAATAAGTAAGGGGTTTGGTAAGGTGTCTTTGGTGCGGAGATATTCTAAGGCGATCTTACAAAATAAACACCATCAAAATGTTCAGTTAATCCCCTTAAAAATGTCAATTAATACCAAAAATGCACATGGTAATGAGTTTGGTAAGGTGTTTTTGGAGCAGAAACATTTGAGACGATATTACAAAGGAAACACCGCCAAAAAGTTTGGTAAATCGCCTCAAAAATGTGAATGAATAACAAAAATGCACAAAGTAAGCAGTTTGGTAAGGTGTTTTTGGTGCAGAGATATTCTAAGGCGATTCTACAAAAGATACACCATCAAAAAGTTCAAATAATCACCTTAAAAATGTAAATTAATGCCAAAGATGCAAATAGTAAGGAGTTTGGTAAGGAGTTTTTGGGGAAGCGAACTTCTGAGCCGATGCTACAAAAGAAAAATCATCAACAAGTTCAATTAATCGTCTCAAAGCTGCAAATAAATGCCAAAAATGCGCATAGTAAGGAATTTGGTAAGGTGTTTTTGGCTCAGGAATTTCTGAGACGATAGTACAACAGAAAAACGAACAATTAGTTCAATTAAATGCCTCAAAAATGGTAATTATTGTCAAAAATAAACAAAGTAAGGAGTTAGGTAAGGGGGGTTGGGGTAGCGAACCTCTGCAAAAATAATACAAAACAAACACCACCAAAATGCTCAGTTGATTCCCTTACAAATCTTCCATTAATGCCAAAAAATGCACAAAGTAAGCAGTTTGGTAAGGTGTTTTTGGTACAGCTACTTCTAAGCTGATATTACAGAAAGAAAACCGCCAACAAGTTCAGTTAATCGCCTCAAAAATATAATTTATTGCAAAAGTAATTAAACTAATTAACATTTGTGATAGCTGAAAAATCCATTACTTTTCTCCTTACCTGGTGAGGATATTGCATTATTTTGCGGATCCTAAAGATTTAAATTTACGAACTCTGTCAATTTTGATCTCAGGATCCACATAAAATATTGCAATGTACACGAATTTAATAAAAACTCCTGATTTACGAAAAAGTCATTACCTTACTCCTTACAAAGTGAGGATATTGCACTATTCTGCTGGTTTCAAAGGTTTAAGTTTACGATTTCTATCGATTTTGATCTCAGAATCCACCTAAAATATTGCAATGCAAACGAAATTAATTAAAACCCGTGATTTCTAAAAAAGTCATTACCTTACTCCTTACAAAGTGAGGATATTGCATTATTCTTCTCAATCCCTAGATTTAATTTCACGATTTCTATCCATTTTGATCTCAGAATTCGATTAAAATATTGCAATGTAATTTAAACAGCTTGGAAAGCGTTATTATTGAATAAGTCATTACCTTACTGCTTACAAGGTGAGAATATTGCATTACCTTACTGATTTTAAAGATTTGAGTTTACAATTCCTATCCATTTTGATCTCAGAAATCATACAAAATATTGCAAAGCAGTTTAAATAGCTTGGAACTCGGGATTTCTGAATAAGTCATTACTTTACTCCTTACAAAGTGAGGATATTGGAATACCTTATTCGTTTTAAAGACTTAACTGAATGATTTCCATTGATTTTAATCTTAGAAATCATATAAAATATTGCAAAGCAGTTTAAAAAGCAGGGAACTCGGGATTTCTGAATAAGCCATTACTCTACCCCTTACAAAGTGAGGATTTGGCATTACTTTACTGGTTTTAAAGATTTGATTCTACGATTTATATCGATTTTCATCTCAGAAAATATATAAAATATTGCAAAGCAGTTTAAATAATTGGAAAGTCGGGATTTCTGATTAAGTCATTACTTTACACCTTACAATGTAAGGATATTGCATTAAATACTGATTCTAGAGGTTTAAGTTTACGATTTCTTAAAATTTTAATCTTAGAAATCATATAAAATATTGTACAGCTGTTTAAATTGCTGGGAACTCGTTATTGCTAAATAAGTCATTACTGAACCCCTTACGTGGTGTGGATATTGCATTATTTTAGGGATTCTAAAGATTTAAATTAACGAACTCTATCGATTTTGATCTCAGGATCCACATAAAATATTGCGATGCAAATTAAATTAATTAAAACTCGTGATAGCTGAAAAAGTCATTACTTTACTACTTACATAGTGAGGATATTGCATTTTTCTACCGATTCTAAAGGTTTAAGTTTACGATTTTTATAGATTTCCATCTCAGGAACTACCCTGAAGAACTCTGGTAATTCCTGACACTTTCAAGAACATTTTTGTGATTTCCATTGGAAAAAATTGAAAAAAAATCGACGGAAAATCGACACTAAAATTCCAATTTTATTTCTCAATTATCTCACTATTTTATTGCATAGAAACCACCTTTTGGAATGGGAAACAAAGAGTATTTTTTTTGTTTTTTTTTTCCAAAATTCTTGAAATAAACAAACCTTGAAAATTCACTTAAAATATTTTCACGTAGAACAGAACGTGGCCATATCCGCAATATCTTTTGAAATAAACAAAACAAAAATCCATTTTCAGCAATTGTTTACATTTTTCCCTCCCTCAATAAATATTTCTATCGACAGATAATCAAAATTTTCGAAAAAAAAAAAATAAAATCGAAATAATATTCGAAATAAATTGAAACGTAATTTCGCAAGAACACCTCTAGAACATGGTCCATAAAAAAGTAGTAGTTCATTTGAATGCAATGCCAACCATAAATCATTTGAATTTCAAGCGTTTTCGTTATTGCAACAACACCAACATCATCAAGACTGACTGTCTGGCCCGCTATCTGTCTGTCTGTCTCGTCAGACTGTTAGTTTTGTCATAAATTACTCATAAAACTTGTAAGACTTGCTGGCTGGCTGATATGCAAATATTGATAATTTTTTGTTATTAATTAAACGGAATTGGGGGGAAGTGGAGAGGTTCCGATTAAGAAAATATTACGCAAAATAGAGACAATAAAAACTTGTTTATTGGATATCAACTCTCTTCGAATGAAGACATTTTTCTAAAAAAATTTGAAAACAAATTCAAATGTCGAAGGTGAGAAACGATTCTTTAAAAAAATTCAAGTTGGTAATTATTTTTTGGAACTTTAGTCTCCCGGAGGTCATAACTTTTGACATATTCATTGGATCCGAACGAAAACGCATGATTTTGAAAGCTCGGAATGAGTTCTTTAACATCATAAAACAAAATATAAACATAGCTAAACAAATATCCGAGATATGAGTGCGGAACGATTTTTTAAATAACTCATGCTGGTAAATATATTTTCGAACTTCAGTCTCCCGGAGGACATAACTTTTGGCACAGTCGTTTGATCCGGACAGAGCCACGTGATTTTGAAAGCTCGGAGCGACTTCTTTCAAATTATAAAACAGAATATAAAAATTGCTGAACAAATATCCGAGATATGAGTGAGGAGAGATTCTTTAAAAAAATCATGTTGGTAAATATATTTTTGAACTTCAGTCTCCCGAAGGTCATAACTTTGGCCACAGTCATTGAATCCAAACGAAGCTATATGTTGTTTAAAGCTCTGAATGAGTTCTTTAACATTATAATAAAGTATATAAACATAACTGAACAAATATCCGAGATATAAGTAAGAAACGATGCCTTAAAAAATCAAGTTGGTAATTATTTTTTAGAACTTCAGTCTCCCGGAGGTCATAACTTTTGACACAGTCATTGGATCTAATCGCAACAATTCGATTTGGAAAGAGCGGGATGAGCTCTTCAATATTTTAACACAAAACATAATCATAGTTGAACAAATATCCGAGATATCCTTAAATGTTTACCTCTACCCAATTTCTGATTTTTCACATACTTTTTTGGGTAACGACCTTCCGCCGATCATAACTTTTGAAATAATCAATCGATCTGAACCAAATAACTTGACATTAAAAGCAAAACTCTTATTCTTAATTCACTATATAATTTATTCTCCTATCTCATATAATATCAAAGTTATCGCTAAAAAATTGCCGGTGCTGAGATTTTTTCTTCTCCACAAATTTGCTTGCAATCGTCTTCCTGGAGCCACAACTTTGGCAAATGTTAATGGATTTAAGTCAAATAAATTAATTTGGGAAGTCTGACAATAGTTCTCCAATAGTTACGTACAAAAATACGCAAAGATGCCGAAGTTCATGAGATATGACCAAAATTATCTCTTTACCCAAATTCTGATCTTGTCATATATTTTTCCGTTACTATTATTCGACGACTATAACTTATCAAAAAATTGATGGATCAAGGTGAAACAACTTGATTCCGGAAGCCTGCGCTATATATTGTATTAATAATTTACAAATAAAGGATATAACGAACCAAGTTCAAAAGATATGGTCAAAATGATCCCTCTAACCAAATTCTGATCTTGTCATGTATATTTTCGCTTCCATGCACCAAGGTCTATAACTCTTTAGAAAATTAATGGATCATGATGAAAGAGAACTTGATTCCGGAAGCTTGCGCTCCTTATTGCAATATTAATTTACAAATTAAGGATGCAACTAAGCAAATACCCAAGATATCGCAAAAATTAGATATATCCCTCTAATTGGATTTTTTCTGAAAATTTTGCACAGCTACATTCCAGATGCCATAACTTTCCAATTAATCATTGGAATTTGGTGATGCTACTTGATTTTGAAAGAAGGATGTCTGTTCTATTCGGTGGTATAAAATATATTACTATAACTCAACAAATGCCCAAGCTATGGCAAAAATGAAGCCTCTACTTAATTTATAATTTTTTCAAAAAAAAAAAAAATTCCGCAACAAAATTTTAAAGCCAACAATTTTTACAAAAATCGTTTGATTATAGTAAAATAACCAAATTCCACAGGTTCGAGGTCCAAATTTTAATAATAATCTGCAAAAAGTTCAATTAATCACCTTAAAAATGTAAATTAATGCCAAAGATGCAAATAGTAAGGAGTTTGGTAAGGTGTTTTTGGTGCAGAGATATTCTAAGGCGATCCTACAAAAGAAACACCATCAAAATGTTCAGTTAATCCCCTTAAAAATGTAAATTAATAACAAAGATGCAAATAGTAAGGAGTTTGGTAAGGTGTTTTTGCTGCAGAGATTAGAATATCTCGATCATACAAAAGAAACACCATCAAAAAGTTCAATTAATCTCCTCAAAAATGTCAATAAATGCCAAAAATGCACAAAGTAAGGATTTTGGTAAGGTGTTTTTGGAGCAGTGACTATCTGAACCGATACTACAAAAGAAATGCAGCCAAAGAAGTCCGTTAATCGCCTCAAAAGTATGAATTAAAGCCAAAAAGCAAATAGTAAGGGGTTTGGTAAGGTGTTTTTGGTGCAGAGATATTCTAGGCCGATTCTACAAGAGAAACATCACCAAAAAGTTCAATTAATCACCTTAAAAATGTAAATTAATGCCAAAGATGCAAATAGTAAGGAGTTTGGTAAGGTGTTTTTGGTGCAGAGATATTCTAAGGCGATCCTACAAAAGAAACACCATCAAAATGTTCAGTTAATCCCCTTAAAAATGTAAATTAATAACAAAGATGCAAATAGTAAGGAGTTTGGTAAGGTGTTTTTGCTGCAGAGATTTTCTAAGGCAATCCTACAAAAGAAACACCATCAAAAAGTTCAGTTGATCCCCTTAAAAATGTAAATTAATGCCAAAGATGCAAATAGTAAGGAGTTCGGTAAGGAGTTTTTGGCGCACAGACCTTCTAAGCCGATATTACAGAAGAAAAATCATCAACGATTTAAATTAATCGCCTTAAAAATGTAAATTAATACCAAAAATGCAATAAGTAAGGGGTTTGGTAAGGTGTCTTTGGTGCGGAGATATTCTAAGGCGATCTTACAAAATAAACACCATCAAAATGTTCAGTTAATCCCCTTAAAAATGTCAATTAATACCAAAAATGCACATGGTAATGAGTTTGGTAAGGTGTTTTTGGAGCAGAAACATTTGAGACGATATTACAAAGGAAACACCGCCAAAAAGTTTGGTAAATCGCCTCAAAAATGTGAATGAATAACAAAAATGCACAAAGTAAGCAGTTTGGTAAGGTGTTTTTGGTGCAGAGATATTCTAAGGCGATTCTACAAAAGATACACCATCAAAAAGTTCAAATAATCACCTTAAAAATGTAAATTAATGCCAAAGATGCAAATAGTAAGGAGTTTGGTAAGGAGTTTTTGGGGAAGCGAACTTCTGAGCCGATGCTACAAAAGAAAAATCATCAACAAGTTCAATTAATCGTCTCAAAGCTGCAAATAAATGCCAAAAATGCGCATAGTAAGGAATTTGGTAAGGTGTTTTTGGCTCAGGAATTTCTGAGACGATAGTACAACAGAAAAACGAACAATTAGTTCAATTAAATGCCTCAAAAATGGTAATTATTGTCAAAAATAAACAAAGTAAGGAGTTAGGTAAGGGGGGTTGGGGTAGCGAACCTCTGCAAAAATAATACAAAACAAACACCACCAAAATGCTCAGTTGATTCCCTTACAAATCTTCCATTAATGCCAAAAAATGCACAAAGTAAGCAGTTTGGTAAGGTGTTTTTGGTACAGCTACTTCTAAGCTGATATTACAGAAAGAAAACCGCCAACAAGTTCAGTTAATCGCCTCAAAAATATAATTTATTGCAAAAGTAATTAAACTAATTAACATTTGTGATAGCTGAAAAATCCATTACTTTTCTCCTTACCTGGTGAGGATATTGCATTATTTTGCGGATCCTAAAGATTTAAATTTACGAACTCTGTCAATTTTGATCTCAGGATCCACATAAAATATTGCAATGTACACGAATTTAATAAAAACTCCTGATTTACGAAAAAGTCATTACCTTACTCCTTACAAAGTGAGGATATTGCACTATTCTGCTGGTTTCAAAGGTTTAAGTTTACGATTTCTATCGATTTTGATCTCAGAATCCACCTAAAATATTGCAATGCAAACGAAATTAATTAAAACCCGTGATTTCTAAAAAAGTCATTACCTTACTCCTTACAAAGTGAGGATATTGCATTATTCTTCTCAATCCCTAGATTTAATTTCACGATTTCTATCCATTTTGATCTCAGAATTCGATTAAAATATTGCAATGTAATTTAAACAGCTTGGAAAGCGTTATTATTGAATAAGTCATTACCTTACTGCTTACAAGGTGAGAATATTGCATTACCTTACTGATTTTAAAGATTTGAGTTTACAATTCCTATCCATTTTGATCTCAGAAATCATACAAAATATTGCAAAGCAGTTTAAATAGCTTGGAACTCGGGATTTCTGAATAAGTCATTACTTTACTCCTTACAAAGTGAGGATATTGGAATACCTTATTCGTTTTAAAGACTTAACTGAATGATTTCCATTGATTTTAATCTTAGAAATCATATAAAATATTGCAAAGCAGTTTAAAAAGCAGGGAACTCGGGATTTCTGAATAAGCCATTACTCTACCCCTTACAAAGTGAGGATTTGGCATTACTTTACTGGTTTTAAAGATTTGATTCTACGATTTATATCGATTTTCATCTCAGAAAATATATAAAATATTGCAAAGCAGTTTAAATAATTGGAAAGTCGGGATTTCTGATTAAGTCATTACTTTACACCTTACAATGTAAGGATATTGCATTAAATACTGATTCTAGAGGTTTAAGTTTACGATTTCTTAAAATTTTAATCTTAGAAATCATATAAAATATTGTACAGCTGTTTAAATTGCTGGGAACTCGTTATTGCTAAATAAGTCATTACTGAACCCCTTACGTGGTGTGGATATTGCATTATTTTAGGGATTCTAAAGATTTAAATTAACGAACTCTATCGATTTTGATCTCAGGATCCACATAAAATATTGCGATGCAAATTAAATTAATTAAAACTCGTGATAGCTGAAAAAGTCATTACTTTACTACTTACATAGTGAGGATATTGCATTTTTCTACCGATTCTAAAGGTTTAAGTTTACGATTTTTATAGATTTCCATCTCAGGAACTACCCTGAAGAACTCTGGTAATTCCTGACACTTTCAAGAACATTTTTGTGATTTCCATTGGAAAAAATTGAAAAAAAATCGACGGAAAATCGACACTAAAATTCCAATTTTATTTCTCAATTATCTCACTATTTTATTGCATAGAAACCACCTTTTGGAATGGGAAACAAAGAGTATTTTTTTTGTTTTTTTTTTCCAAAATTCTTGAAATAAACAAACCTTGAAAATTCACTTAAAATATTTTCACGTAGAACAGAACGTGGCCATATCCGCAATATCTTTTGAAATAAACAAAACAAAAATCCATTTTCAGCAATTGTTTACATTTTTCCCTCCCTCAATAAATATTTCTATCGACAGATAATCAAAATTTTCGAAAAAAAAAAAAATAAAATCGAAATAATATTCGAAATAAATTGAAACGTAATTTCGCAAGAACACCTCTAGAACATGGTCCATAAAAAAGTAGTAGTTCATTTGAATGCAATGCCAACCATAAATCATTTGAATTTCAAGCGTTTTCGTTATTGCAACAACACCAACATCATCAAGACTGACTGTCTGGCCCGCTATCTGTCTGTCTGTCTCGTCAGACTGTTAGTTTTGTCATAAATTACTCATAAAACTTGTAAGACTTGCTGGCTGGCTGATATGCAAATATTGATAATTTTTTGTTATTAATTAAACGGAATTGGGGGGAAGTGGAGAGGTTCCGATTAAGAAAATATTACGCAAAATAGAGACAATAAAAACTTGTTTATTGGATATCAACTCTCTTCGAATGAAGACATTTTTCTAAAAAAATTTGAAAACAAATTCAAATGTCGAAGGTGAGAAACGATTCTTTAAAAAAATTCAAGTTGGTAATTATTTTTTGGAACTTTAGTCTCCCGGAGGTCATAACTTTTGACATATTCATTGGATCCGAACGAAAACGCATGATTTTGAAAGCTCGGAATGAGTTCTTTAACATCATAAAACAAAATATAAACATAGCTAAACAAATATCCGAGATATGAGTGCGGAACGATTTTTTAAATAACTCATGCTGGTAAATATATTTTCGAACTTCAGTCTCCCGGAGGACATAACTTTTGGCACAGTCGTTTGATCCGGACAGAGCCACGTGATTTTGAAAGCTCGGAGCGACTTCTTTCAAATTATAAAACAGAATATAAAAATTGCTGAACAAATATCCGAGATATGAGTGAGGAGAGATTCTTTAAAAAAATCATGTTGGTAAATATATTTTTGAACTTCAGTCTCCCGAAGGTCATAACTTTGGCCACAGTCATTGAATCCAAACGAAGCTATATGTTGTTTAAAGCTCTGAATGAGTTCTTTAACATTATAATAAAGTATATAAACATAACTGAACAAATATCCGAGATATAAGTAAGAAACGATGCCTTAAAAAATCAAGTTGGTAATTATTTTTTAGAACTTCAGTCTCCCGGAGGTCATAACTTTTGACACAGTCATTGGATCTAATCGCAACAATTCGATTTGGAAAGAGCGGGATGAGCTCTTCAATATTTTAACACAAAACATAATCATAGTTGAACAAATATCCGAGATATCCTTAAATGTTTACCTCTACCCAATTTCTGATTTTTCACATACTTTTTTGGGTAACGACCTTCCGCCGATCATAACTTTTGAAATAATCAATCGATCTGAACCAAATAACTTGACATTAAAAGCAAAACTCTTATTCTTAATTCACTATATAATTTATTCTCCTATCTCATATAATATCAAAGTTATCGCTAAAAAATTGCCGGTGCTGAGATTTTTTCTTCTCCACAAATTTGCTTGCAATCGTCTTCCTGGAGCCACAACTTTGGCAAATGTTAATGGATTTAAGTCAAATAAATTAATTTGGGAAGTCTGACAATAGTTCTCCAATAGTTACGTACAAAAATACGCAAAGATGCCGAAGTTCATGAGATATGACCAAAATTATCTCTTTACCCAAATTCTGATCTTGTCATATATTTTTCCGTTACTATTATTCGACGACTATAACTTATCAAAAAATTGATGGATCAAGGTGAAACAACTTGATTCCGGAAGCCTGCGCTATATATTGTATTAATAATTTACAAATAAAGGATATAACGAACCAAGTTCAAAAGATATGGTCAAAATGATCCCTCTAACCAAATTCTGATCTTGTCATGTATATTTTCGCTTCCATGCACCAAGGTCTATAACTCTTTAGAAAATTAATGGATCATGATGAAAGAGAACTTGATTCCGGAAGCTTGCGCTCCTTATTGCAATATTAATTTACAAATTAAGGATGCAACTAAGCAAATACCCAAGATATCGCAAAAATTAGATATATCCCTCTAATTGGATTTTTTCTGAAAATTTTGCACAGCTACATTCCAGATGCCATAACTTTCCAATTAATCATTGGAATTTGGTGATGCTACTTGATTTTGAAAGAAGGATGTCTGTTCTATTCGGTGGTATAAAATATATTACTATAACTCAACAAATGCCCAAGCTATGGCAAAAATGAAGCCTCTACTTAATTTATAATTTTTTCAAAAAAAAAAAAAATTCCGCAACAAAATTTTAAAGCCAACAATTTTTACAAAAATCGTTTGATTATAGTAAAATAACCAAATTCCACAGGTTCGAGGTCCAAATTTTAATAATAATCTGCAAAATAAGAATGTGCCTTACCAAATACCCAAGATATCGTCAACATTATTCATGTGCAAAATTTGTGAGTGATTCATATATTTTTTCGTAATCAGGTTCTAAGTGCTATAACTTTCGAATTATTGTGAAATTTGGTTATTTTGATAGTGTTGAATCTCTTATTAAATATAAAATTTGAAAATTAAAATACTTTCCAAATACCCGAGTAATTTCCAAAATGAAACATATGCGCAAATTTACAGAGTTTCATATATTTCTGCGTACTCAGCTTCCAGGGGCCATAACTTTGAATGTAGCAGTTGGTTTTCAATAAAATCACTTTATCATGAGAGTGTGTTAGGTATTCAATAATACTAAAATCAGAAATTAATATAGCTCACCAAATACTCGAGATATCGCAAAAGTTATGCAGGTGTAGAGTTTATGAATGTTTGATATATTTTTCCGTCTTGACATTCCAATTGCCATAACTTCTATTGCAGTTGTTAAATCTTTATAAAATCTACTTAATTTGAGAATACGACATACATTTTTTGATTTTAATGCATAAAACCTACATAGGTTGGACCAAATATCCGAGATATCGGTAAAATTGTGCAATGCGAAATTTGAGAGTTTTGTGAACATTTTTTCGTAATGATTTTTGAAGACTCGTAACTTTGAAAATAATTCTTGAATTTGGTTGAAATGACTTGATTTTTAAAGTGTGGGATCTGTTCTCTAAAATTTTCAGTAGTTTTATGTTCACATCTGACAAAATATCCGAGATATTGGAAAAATTGTGCAATGCAAAATTTAAGATTTTTATATATCAGTTTTCGTAATGATTTTTCAAAGCTGATAACTTTGAAAATAATTCTTGGATTCGGTTGAAATTTGATTCTTAAGGTGTGGGATCTGTTCTCTAAAATTTTCATTAACTTTGTGTTCATATCTGAAAAAATAACCGAGATATGGGAAAAATTGTGCAACGCGAAATTTTAGAGCTTTGCATAAATTTTTCCGTAATGATTTTTTAAAGCTGATAATTTTGGAAATAATTGTTGGATACAGTTGAAATGAATTGATTTTTAAAGTGCGGGATCTGTTCTCTGAAATTTTCATTTGTTTTTTGTTCATATCTGACAAAATATCCGAGATATGGGAAAAATTGCGCAATGCAAAATTTAAGAGTTTTGCATAAATTTTTCCGTAATGATTTTTTAAGTCTCATAACTTTGGAAATAATTGCTGGATTTGGATGAAATTACTTGATTTTTAAAGTGCGGGATCTGTTCTCTGAAGTTTTCATTAGTTTTACGTTTATATCTGACAAAATATCCGAGATATGGGAAAAATTGTGCAACGCGAAATTTCAGAGTTTTGCATAAATTTTTCCGTAATGATTTTTTAAGACTCATAACTTTGAAAATAATTGTTAGATTTGGTTGAAATGAATTGATTTTTAAAGTGCGGGATCTGTTCTCTGAAATCTTCATTAGTTTTATGTTCATATCTGTCCAAATAACCGAGATATCGTAGAAATTATACCACTACGCAATTTTGCCAATTTCTATGCGATTTTTCGTAACAGTCTTTGAGATGGTATAACTGTTAAAATAGTCTTTCGATTTTAATGAAATAAATTAATTTTGAATGGTGATTAGGACCTTGAAATAGTTTTTCCAAGAAATTAATCTATAATGTGTGGTGCATACTTTTAGGCAAATCCATTTAACATATGTTAATATGTTATTCAAAATATTATTTCCAATATTGAATTAATTCCAATACACATTGCAACTAAGCAAATTATTTCAATTACGCAGCATTTCTATTATTTACAGTTTTTTTTTGTTTGCTACAAAATCCCCATTTTGCCTGATGATGATGACATGTCTCATGCCTCAGACATTTAAAGGTTAGACATGACATGCATATATGTAAGCACTTTTTTGTGTTGCCTCGCACAAACATTGAATGGAGAATTTATAGAAAAAAAGTTATTGGCAATACATTTGTCGTCAGCCAACGAACGACCAATTCTATTTTTATGCCATTTGCCAATATTAACAGTTGTTGCCTGTTCTATATGGCCATAATACCGTTCGAACGTTGGATTATTTAACTTTTGTGTTTGTGTGCCATATTTCCAAGTAATTGCTGTTAACACACCTTAAACTTGAACGTTTTGTGTGTTGAGCTTACAAAGCGGTTTTTGCCTATAATTTACTACCATAATTACAATATTTTTTGTTGCTCTAGAGGCGGAGAAATAATGCTTAGGTTGTAAGTTTGAGCAATAATGGATGGATGGATAGGAAAAGATGGAAGGTGAAGAGATTCAGATCAACTTAATGTCAAAAAATAAAAATTGTCGGTTGGTAAACTTAATGGAAATCATGTAAAGAGGCCGTCTAACTCCCGTCTAACTCCCATTCCTGGAAATATAACAGTCCTGCAAGATTCGCATTAGTCTCATTATGCTATACTCTTTTTTCCAAGTCAATTGTTATTTTTTTTCCCAATTTATTAGAATCTGGGTTTTCACTTTAGTTTCTTCTCCCCTATACTAACTCCCATCTCTGCAAAGACCGGAAAACCTTAATTATAATTCTTTAATATGCCCTTTCTATAATAGCGACGACAAGCGATTGTTAATGGAAAATTTGCATAGAGTAAAGTACAAGAAGACATAAAGAACCATAATTGACCAAGAGGCAAGTTTCCATTCAAACCCATCTGGGCAATTTTCTTTGAGGTTTGAAATTAATTGTTACGGCCATAAGGGAATAGAAAAAAAGACACCATATAATAGCCCAATAACTGCAATTTCCTGATTAAGAAATTACAGATAACCTCATCAAACTCCTTTCTATTCTAGAATAAATTTCAAATGTCGGAAAATTTGTAACATTTACAGAAAAACACATAACCAAAATTAAAAACTGTGCAATTTTGCCCATATCTCGGGTATTTGCTCCGTTATAAATAAATTTTTAATGTAGATATTATAGAACAAATGTCAAGCTTTCAAAATCAAATTGTTCTTTGAAGATCCAATGACTACTTTAGAAGTTATGGCCACTTTTTTGTGACTGCGCAAAAATAGATGAAAATATGACAAATTGAGCACGGCATCATTTTGGCGATATTTGGGGTATTTGGTGAGATATCTACACATCTTAGGTATTTTTGGAAAGATAACATGTCGGACTATCCAAATTAAGTTATATCACAAAAGTCCAAAATCTATGTCAAAAGTTATGGCCACATGAAAATGATTGCCGAAAGATTTATGAAAAAGTCAACAATGCAGTAAGTGCATAATTTTTCCGATATCTCGCATATTTGTTCAGTTATTAATTAAGTTCTTAAACAGATATTATAAAATACATTTTAGGCTCTTAATATCAACTTATTTCTTTAAGATCCAATGACTACTATAGAAGTTATGGTCACTTTAATGTGATTGCGCAAAAAATAGATGAAAATATGACAAATTGAGCTCGGCATCATTTTGGCTATATTTCTTGTACTTGGTTCGATATCTACACACCTTAGGTATTTGTGGAAAGATAACATGTTGGACTATCCAAATCAATCGTACTATAAATATCCAAGTAGTACATTAAAAATTGTGGCCACTTTGCCGTGGTTGCCCAAAAACAAACAATAAAGTTAGAAATTAAGCTCATGTGCAATTTTGGCTATATCTCGGGTATTTGGTCAGTTACAAATAAGGTTCATGTACAAAAAGTATAGAACAAATCAGAAGCTTTCAAAATCAATTTATTTCTTGAAGATCCAATGCATATTTTAGAAGATATGGCCATTTGTATGTCATCGCGCAAAAATATATGAAAAAATCAAGATTGAGCATGACAATTATTTTGGCCATATTTCGGGTACTTGGTGAGATATCTACACATCTTAGGTATTTTTGGAAAGATGACCTGTTGCACTATTCAAATCAAAAAGTATCATAAATACATAAGAGCTATATTAAAAATTATGATCACATTCCAATGTCTACCGAAAAAAATATGATAAAATTAAAAACAGAGTATATGTGCAATTTTGTCCATATCTCGGGTATTTGCTCAGTTATAAATAAACGATTATAAAACGAACGCCAGGCTTTTAAAATTAACTTAGTTTTTGAAAATTCAATGACTACTTTAAAAGTTATGGTCACTTTAATGTGATTGCGCAGAAAATAGATGAAAATATGACAAATTGAGCACGGCATCATTTTGGCGATATTTCGGGTATTTGGTGAGATATCGACACACCTTAGGTATTTTTGGAAAGATAACATGTTGAACTGCCCAAATCAATCGCACCATAAATATCCAAGTTGTATATCAAAAATTGAGGTCACTTTGCCGTGGTTGCCCAAAAACACACGATAAAGTTAGAAATTGAGCACATTTGCAATTTTGGCTATATCTCGCGTATTTGGTTAGTTAGAAATAAAGTTTAAATACAGATATTATAGAACAAGTGTCAAGCTTTCAAAATCAACTTGTTTTATGAAGATCCAATTACTACTTTAGAAGTTATGTTCACTTTTAAGTGATTGCGCAAGATGAAGATGAAAAAATCAAAAATTGAGCACATCAATAATTTTGGCGATATTTCGGGTATTTGGTGAGATATCTACATACTTTATGTATTTTTGGAAAAACAACATGTCGTATATACCTAAATCAAGTCGTATCATAAATATAAAAGTGCTATATTGAACTTCATGACCTCTTAAAAGCGACTACCAAAAAATACAAATTTATATTAGAAATTGAATACATTTGCAATTTTTCCGATATCTCGGATATTTGGTCAGTTATAAATAGAGTTCGTGTACAGATATTAAAAAACAAATGCCAGCCTTTCAAAATCAACTTATTTCTTGAAGATCCAATGACTATTTTCAAAGATATGGCCCATTTTATGTGATTGCGGAAAAATATATGAAAAAAACAAAAATTGAGCAGGGCACTCATATTGGCCACACTTGGGGCATTTGTTGAGATATGTTCAAATATTATGTATCGAAGTAAAGGTAGGATCCCTTGCCTTCAAAATCATGTTATATCACAAAAATCCAAAGCCTATGTCAAAAGCTATGGTCACGGGAAGATGATTGCCGAACAATTTATGAAAAAGTCAAAAATTAACTATGTTCATAATTTTTCCGATATCTCAAATATTGGGTAAGTTATAAATTTAAATTGTATACAAATATTATAGAACGTATTCGAGGCTTTCAAAATCAGCTTATTTCTTGAAGATCCAATAGCTACTTTAGAAGTTATGGTCATTTTTATATGATTGCCCAAAAATAGATGAAAATTTCAAAAACTGAGGACGCCAATCATTTTGGCGATTTTTCGGGTATTTGGTGAGATATTTTTATATATTATATATCGAAGTAAAGGTAATATCCCATGCCATCAAGATCATGTTAAATTACATAAATCAAAAGTCTATGTCAAAAGTTTTGGCCACGGGTATATGATTGCGGAAAAATCTATGAAAAGGTCAAAAATTAAGTATGTTCCTAATTTTTCCGATATCTCGTATACTTAGTCAGTTATAAATATAGTTTATATAGAAATATTATAAATCAAATATCAGACATTCAAAATCTACTTATTTCTTGAAGATCCAATAACAATTTTAGAATTTATGCGCATTTGTACATGGTTGCGCAAAAATGGAGGAAAATATCAAAAATTGAGCATAGCAATAATTTAGGCGATATTTCGGGTATTTGGAGAGATATTTTCATATATTATATATTGAAGTGAAGGTTGGATTGCATGCCATCAAAATCATGTTATACTATAAAAATCCGAAGCCTATATCAAAATTTATGACCACAGGAAGATGATTGCGGAAAAATGTATGAAAAAGTCAATAATGCAATACGTTCACAATTTTTCCGATATCTCGGATATTTGGTCAGTTATAAATAAAGTTTATATACAGATATTACAAAACAAAAACGATGCTTTCGGAATCCACTTATTTTTTGTAGATCCAAAGACTACTTTAGAGGTTATGGTCATTTTTATGTGATTGCGCAAAAATAGATGAAAATATCAAACATTGAGCACAGTTATTATTTTGGCTATATTTCGGGTATTCAATGAGATATTTTCATATATTGTATATTGAAGTCAAGCTAAGATATTATGCTTTCACAATCACGTTATATCACATAAATCCAAAGTCTATGTCGAAAGTTATGGCCACAAGAAGATGATAGCGGAAAAATTTATGAAAAAATCAAAAATGAAGTAAGTGCATAATTTTCCCGATCTCACGGGTTTTTCTTTAGCTATAGTTATATATAATCTTAAAAACGGAAAAAAGAAATCACAAGCTTTGACAATCAATTTATTTGATGAATATTTAATGATTTTCCGAAAAGTTATGGCTTCTTGAAAATGATTGCAGAAAAATATATGTTTAAATGAAAAATGAGAGAGTTGTGTAATTTTGGCGATAACTCAGCTATTTGGTCAGCTATGTGAGTGTTGTGTAAAGTAATTTCAAGAGGCAGATTCTCTTCCTTATAATCTAAATCATTTCATTGGAATAAAGTTGTGTTTCGGAGAATTATGATCCATGAAAAATGATAGCGGAAAAGTATATTGAAAAAGCAAACATTTGAGTTTGTTTTATTTTTGTGATATCTCGGTTATTAGATGAACTATTTTTATTTAGTTTATAGATTCTGCAGTTGTTACGAACTTCAATATAAATAAAACACATCCTTTTTTAATGGGTGAGTGTGGCTGTGTGTGGGTTTTTCTTTGTACCATGGTTATAGGATTCTGGGTTTCTTCATGTTAATGTGGTTCAAAGAACGGCATTCCGTTTGTGGCTGTGTGGTTACCTGCAACAATGGAATTCAAGGTGTCTGGCCTGTGATTTCACCCAGAGAGGGTGAGTGTGGCGGGGAGAGAGAGAGAGATATGGAGGGTGTTAGAGAGATACCTGTAAAATTCACATGAATTTTTTTGCAGTGTACCTTAGAAGGTTTCCCCGACAAGTTATGTTCTCGTTCAGACCTAAGACAAGGTTATGTGGTTTGGGGCGAAGATAGCTGAGAAGATGGCATAAATGGTAACGATATCGGATAATATATATACATATGTCCATTACATTCTTTTGAAGATGAATAAGTTTAAAATCGGAATTTTCAAAAATGGTTAAAAAATTCCAACAAATTCTGGAGGTGAAATTTCTTGCCACAACAGGTGTTATATAAACGGATCTAAGAGGAAAAAATGTATTTTTCTTCTCTCCCCCCTTCTTTGTGGAAAACTTGTTATATTTTCCTTTGTTGTGCTGATTTGTTAATTTTCTTCTTCTGTTATTTGCCAACACTTCGGTGCATACGTTTGTGACGAAAGGTTGCACTCAATTACCATTGGTATGTAAAATAGACGGTTAGGCTGTTAAAACCTTGCCAAGGTAATCATGTTTCCATGACCGGATGATGGATGATAAACTGGCGAAAATGGGAACGCAACAGGGGGCAAGTGCAAACGAACTTAAATGGAAACGGGTGGCAAATACAAAATAAAAAAAAAAATAAAAAATTATTTTTTAATGATTTTTTCAGGCGTGGATTTTTTAAAAAATATTTTTCCTCAAATTCCATAAGCGTGGATTTTTCAAAAAATATTTTTCCTCAAAATCCATAGGACTGGATTTTTTTAAAAAATATTTTTCCTCAAATTCCATAGGCGTGGATTTTTTAAAAAATATTTTTCCTCAAATTCCATTGGCGTGGATTTTTTAAAAAATATTTTTCCTCAAATTCCATTGGCGTGGATTTTTTAAAGATATTTTTCTTAAATTCCATAGGCCTTGATTTTTTAAAAAATATTTTTCCTCAAATTCCATTGGCGTGGATTTTTGAAAAAATATTTTTCCTCAAATTCCATTGGCGTGGATTTTTGAAAAAATATTTTTCCTTAAATTCCATAGGCGTGGATTTTTTAAAAAATATTTTTCCTCAAATTCCATAGGCGTGGATTTTTTAAAAAATATTTTTCCTCAAATTCCATAGGAGTGGATTTTTAAAAAAATATTTTTCCTCAAATTCCATAGGCGTGGATTTTTTAAAAAATATTTTTCCTCAAATTCCATAAGCGTGTATTTTTTAAAAAATATTTTTCTTCAAATTCCATAGGCGTGGATTTTTTAAAAAATATTTTTCCTCAAATTCCATAAGCGTGGATTTTTTAAAAAATATTTTTCTTCAAATTCCATAGGCGTGGATTTTTTAAAAAATATTTTTCCTCAAATTCCATAAGCGTGGATTTTTTAAAAAATATTTTTCTTCAAATTCCATAGGCGTGGATTTTTTAAAAAATATTTTTCCTCAAATTCCATAAGCGTGGATTTTTTAAAAAATATTTTTCTTCAAATTCCATAGGCGTGGATTTTTTAAAAAATATTTTTCCTCAAATTCCATAAGCGTGGATTTTTTAAAAAATATTTTTCTTCAAATTCCATAGGCGTGGATTTTTTAAAAAATATTTTTCCTCAAATTCCATAGGCGTGGATTTTTTAAAAAATATTTTTCCTCAAATTCCATAGGCGTGGATTTTTTTTAAATATTTTGTTATTGGTTTTAATTATTTTAAATTGGATTACTCTATTCAACCCAAATGACGTGCAGGAGCCCGTGATGATCACATTTTTGTTTTATGAAAATTAATAATCTGCATTTGTTTGATGTTAATGAAAAAATTCCAATTAAATTCCCGAATGACCTCAACTTGATGGAACAACAATGAAGCTATCTGAGGGCACGAAACGCCCATCAAATATCCGGACAATAAAAAATGCAAAATATAATTTTTAAATTGCCATATAACAATAAGTTATTGTTGTCATTGTTTTTTTTTAATAAACATATGCATGTTGACAAGTAATTATTAAAATTAATAACAATTATTTAAATTATTATTTGACAATATTTATTTTTAGAGAATCAGTAAAAATATTTATTGACAAATTCAGTCAAAAAGAAAAATACTTTTTTTAAAAATCCACACCTATGGAAATTAAAGAAAAATATTTTTTTAAAAAAATCCACGCCTATGGAATTTGAGGAAAAATATTTTTTTTTTTAAAATCCACGCCTATGGAATTTGAGGAAAAATATTTCTTTAAAAAATCCACGCTTATTGAATTTAGGAAAAATATTTCTTTAAAAAATCAACGCCTATGGAATTTGAGGAAAAATATTTTTTAAAAAATGCACGCCTATGGAATTTGAAGAAAAATATTTTTTAAAAAATCCACGCCTATAAAAAATAAGGAAAAAAAAAATTTAAAAAAATCCACGCTTTTAAAAAATAAGGAAAAAAAATTTTAAAAAATCCACGCCTATAAATAATAAGGAAAAAAATTTTAAAAAACCACGCTTTTGGAAACTAAGGAAAAATATTTTTAGAAAAATCCAAGCCTATGGAATTTGAGGAAAAATATATTTTTAAAAAATCCACGCCTATAGAATTTGAGGAAAAATATTTTTTAAAACATCCACGCCTATGGAATTTGAGGAAAAATATATTTTTAAAAAATCTACGCCTATGGAATTTGAGGAAAAATATTTTTTCAAAAAATCCACGCTTATGGAATCTTAGGAAAAATATTTTTTCAAAAAATCCACGCTTATGGAATCTTAGGAAAAATATTTTTTCAAAAAATCCACGCTTATGGAATCTTAGGAAAAATATTTTTTCAAAAAATCCACGCTTATGGAATCTTAGGAAAAATATTTTTTTAAAAAATCCACGCCTTATGGAAACTAAGGAAAAATATTTTTTAAAAAATCCACGCCTATAGAATTTGAGGAAAAATATTTTTTAAAAAATCCACGCCTATGGAATTTGAGGAAAAATATTTTTTAAAAAATCCACGCCTATGGAATTTGAGGAAAAATATTTTTTAAAAAATCCACGCCTATGGAATTTGAGGAAAAATATTTTTTAAAAAATCCACGCCTATGGAATTTGAGGAAAAATATTTTTTAAAAAATCCACGCCTATGGAATTTGAGGAAAAATATTTTTTAAAAAATCCACGCCTATTGAATTTGAGGAAAAATATTTTTTAAAAAATTCACGCCTATGGTATTTGAGGAAAAATATTTTTTAAAAAATCCACACCTATTGAATTTGAGGAAAAATATTTTTTAAAAAAAACCACGCCTATTGTATTTGAGGAAAAATATTTTTTAAAAAATCCACGCCTATTGAATTTGAGGAAAAATATTTTTTAAAAAATCCACGCCTAAGGAAACCGTGGAAAAATATATATTTTTTCAAATCCACGCCCAGGGAAACCGTGGAAAAATATTTTTTTTTAAATCCACGCTTATGGAATCTTTGGAAAAATATTTTTTTAAAAAATCCGCGCTTATGGAATCTTAGGAAAAATATTTTTTTTTAAATCCACGCTTATGGAATCTTTGGAAAAATATTTTTTTTAAAAAATCCGCGCTTATGGAATCTTAGGAAAAATATTTTTTTAAAAAATCCACGCTTATGGAATCTTGGAAAAAATATTTTTTAAAAAATCCACGCCTATGGAATTCGAGGAAAAATATTTTTTAAAAAATCCACGCCTATGGAATTTGAGGAAAAATATTTTTCAAAAAATCCACGCCTATGGAATTTGAGGAAAAATATTTTTTAAAAAATCCACGCCTATGGAATTCGAGGAAAAATATTTTTTAAAAAATCCACGCCTATGGAATCTTAGGAAAAATATTTTTTAAAAAATCCACGCTTATGGAATCTTAGGAAAAATATTTTTTAAAAAATCCACGCTCATGGAAACTAAGGGAAAATATTTTTTTAAAAAAATCCATGCCCATGGAAAATTATAAAAATTATTTTCCAATATTTTTTACGATCTTGCCGTCTCTTCTCCCATTTTCCTTCTCTTAAAATTTACTATAATATTTTTTATCTTCGTTTTCATCAACCCCATGTCTTTTTCACTAAATTGCCATTAAACATGCAACCAAACGACTGACTTCCTTACAACCTCCACCCTCATATCGGCAGCTTTTAAATTAAAATTTATTATCAATTTATTAGAACAACAACATCAACAAAACTAAGTTCTTCCGATTGTTGAGAGGATGGAGGTGGATGACTTCAACTTTATAGTGCCGGGTGCCCGGCTAGCCAACTAAGTGGCTACATGGCAGCATTTTCCACTCTATTGCCCTTCTCTCTCTCCGTCTCTCCCTCTCCCTTAGAAGGGCAAAGGGGTTAAGTTCAAAGTAAATTGATGTAAACAATGCAAAAAGGGTCGCATGGGTCGAATGGAGACCGACCAGCTGCATTTTTATGGCGGCACCAAACATGAGGGTCTTGGCGACTTGAGGACGTTAGGAAATGATGTTGTTGTTGCTGTTGTTTTCGTTAACTTGTAATGGTTGGCCAACGAAAAAAGTTTAGTTTTGAAATGGTCTGGTGTCTGGTGGTGGTTGTGACCAGTGATTTTTTCGTACCATACATGAAAAAAAGACATGAAACATACCGGGACCGAGTCCGGGACGTTGTTGTTGCTGCTGTTGTTTGGTGTAAAAAGGGAGGAACACCAAACGCAGCCACAAAGGAAAATCGTGTTGAACTCCATTATTACAAATGGCTGAACTTCAAAACATTGACCTTTGTTGTAGTTGTAAAACTAATGGCGCTGGGGCAATGAACTTTACGACATGTGACCGGTTGGATTTCCAATAATTCAAAATGCAATATTTAAGAAATGAAAAAAAAATGATTACAAAAAATATTTTTAAAAAATCCACTTCTTAGATTTTTATTAAAAAAATATTTTCAAAAAATCCACGTTATGAATTTTTATTAAAACAAAAAAAAATTAAATCCAGGTTATGAATTTTTAATTAAATATTTAAAAAAAACCACGTTATGAATTTTTATTTAAAAAAATATTTTTTAAAAAAAAACCACGTTATGCAGTTTTATTAAAAAAATATTTTTTTAAAAAATCCACGTTATGCAGTTTTATTAAAAAAATATTTTTAAAAAATCCACGTTATGGATTTTTTGTTAAAAAATAGTTTTTAAAAAATCCGTGTTGTGGATTTTTATTTAAAAAAATATTTTTTAAAAAATCCACGTTATGTATTTTTATAAAAAAAAAATATTTTTAAAAAATCGACGTTATGGATTTTTATTAATAAAAATATTTTTAAAAAATCCACGTTATGGATTTTTATTAATAAAAATATTTTTAAAAAATCCACGTTATGGATTTTTATTAAAAAAAATATCTTTAAAAAATCCACGTTATGGATTTTTATAAAAAAAAAATATTTTTTAAAAAATCCACGTTATGGATTTTTACAAAAAAAAATATTTA